>NC_136986.1:41981869-41999369 GCF_032717465.1 Coenobita brevimanus
ACAAGAACACACTATATACCTAATGAAAAACTTATGAATAATGAAACTAACCAATGCTGGGGGGAAAAAAAATCCAACAGCAATTTCCACAAACACCCCAACAAGAACAAAACATTTTAAGTAGACACTGACTCAACAGACAAGAGAGAAAAACAAACTTGGTATTTAAACAGAATGCTAAAGAAGCACATAATGACAACACAAGGACACAAAACACTAAAGAAACAGACAAATGAAAAAAAAATCAACACAAACACACAATACTAAAGGGAAAAAAATAAAGAGAGAGAGAATCCTAAAACACTTGACAGAGAGACAAACATGCAACACAGAGATACAACACTAGACAGACAAATGACCACACACAAATATACAGCACTAAAGACAAAGACAAATGACAACATACAGACACAAGCACACAACACTATAACAGGCTAATCAGACAAATGACAACATGTAGATAGACACAAGCACACAAAACTATAAGAGCCAGAAAATGAAACACTAAAGACAGAGGCAAATTATAGCACACAAATAGACACAAAGGTCTATCAACACTGCATTACCTGGACAGCATCCCAGTATCCAGGTAGATCATTTTAGCTACATCTTAGGTCCTTCAGCATTGCAGGACAGCACAGCCAAAGTCTTTCCCTTTCATCCTTTCAACTGTCTGGCATTACACCTTCTGTAAAAGTGATCCTGTTTAAGTACAGTAACCCATTAAAGCTACTTATCAATGTAAGACTTTTTTATTTATTTTTTATTTATTTATTTTTTTTTTTAACACCATGCTCTCTCAATAAATGGGTAAAGGCACAACCTGTATCATGATCAACATCCTAACTTAAATCTCCCATACTCACATATTACAGGTCTTGGCCTTTCACATCTTTGAAGGCAAAAACTTCAGAAAATATGCATGTTACAATTTTCATTCCCTTTATCCCTCTATATATGAAGAATATACTATGCACATATGAGGCATAAAATGCTTCATATGTGGAAAGTGTGGGGCTGTATGAGGTGAAACATGGACACCAATGAAGGAAGATGTCTGGAGAAATGACCACAGTGGCTTCATTATGGTCAGACTGGAAAAAAAAAAAAAAAAAAAAAATGGTGTGCATTTTTAAGAGGATGCATATACACTGAATATATTAGGATGATGTGCTCAAGTAGTGTGGTGGTTTGGACATGCTGAGAGAAAGTGTAATGCGGTAAAGAGCACTGTACAGACCTAAATATGTATGGGACATCCCCTGCTAACACACACCAAGGAACACACAGTGCTGTATGTGGTTGTCTGGCCTGGGAGACTTGACCAGAATATTTCAAGTGACTGTGTAGCTTGGACAGCAGCCATCAGGTGAAAACTGGCTGACCCTGCTAGCATGGAACAGTCCTACTACTGTAGGAATGGTACACACTATAAACAAAAATTGAAGTAAACCCTCGATATACAGAACCCTCTTTTAACGAATTTCGGTTTTAACGACCACTCTTGAGCTGACCAAATGTTATCTTCATTTAAAGAATTTTTGTGTGGTAAAAGAATGGATGCGTGGGAAATACTGATCAGAGTGGCATCCCTACATACAAACACACATGCACGTCAACGTTCCTCTGCACCCTGCAGAACGCTGCATCAGTCTCTGGGTGACTAGCATTGTGGAGCCATAAATAGCGCATTTATTGAGAAAAAGTCATACAGACCTAACTGAATGTATTGTGTACGACTGTACAGCTGAACGACGCTCTATATTTAATGACCTTTGTTCGGTAAAAGCTACAACGTCTGGCAAATTATGAAACAGCATGGTGTTCGGCTTTAACGAACTGTCTGCTTTAATGTCAAGTGTCTGGTACCAATTAGTTCATTATATTGAGCGTGTACTGTACAATCATTACTGACAAAGTTTAGAGATACTGCAGCTGAAATTGTTGCAGCTGGGCTTTCCACAGTTAAAACTGCTGCGGTTGGACCTTGCATAATTAAAATTGCTGCCGTTTGGCCTCTGCATAATTAAAACTGCTGTGGTTGGACCTTGCCTAATTGAAACTGCTGCAGCTGGCCTTTGCATAATTAAAACTACTGCGGCTGGCCTTTGCATAATTATAACAGCTGTGGTTGGCCCTTGCATAATTAAAACAGCAGTGGTTGGCCCATGCATAATTAAAACAGCTGCAGTTGGACTTTGCATAGTTAAATTGGACTTTGCATAGTTAAAATTGCTGCGGTTGGTCTCTGCATAATTAAAATTGCTGCGGCTGGACTCTGCATAATTAAAATTGCTGCGGCTGGACTCTGTGCAGTTAAAATTGCTGTGGCTGGACTTTGCGTAGTTAAAACTGCTGCGGTTGGACTCTGGATACCGGTAGTTAAAATTACTGCGGTTGTACCGCAGTTAAAATTGCTGTGGCTTTTACTATGTTTAATATCCCACTTCATAAGCGGCTTTTCTGCAGCAAAATGCACAACAGAAAATAGCAGTAAAATGAAAGTCGACCAGGAATTACAATACAATAAAAACCCTTGTCCTGTGCAATACCCCTAGATTTTGTCCCAACTGTTGCAAAATAAATAAGGACGAGGTAACTTCAATAACTGATTAACTTTTTTATAATATACTTACCCCATACTGGAGTTCAATCACCTTTTTTATGCTGGCTAGTTCAAGGCCATTATCACCATCATCCCAACCCTTTTTCCCACATACATGGAGTGGTAGGGATCCAAAAACAGGTACTAGCAAAGGCCGTGAAAGAAGGGGGGGTGGGGAGGCATTCACCGTACAAAATTTCTATTACTAATGCACTTAACTGACATCTCAATTATTAAATCTCATCTGTAATCACTGTGGACCCCGTCTGTTACAATCAATCCATTATTACCTGCCCTGCAACGAAAATACAAGCATAAAACAGAGATCAATAACAACCTCACCTGCCTTTTGGACCGGCTTTCGAGAGAAAGCGTCGGGGTACAGGGTAAATCCTGCTCACAGAACAAACATATAATTCCCTTAAGAACCATAATATAAACTAAAGAAAGATTATTAACCATGTGAGATAAATGATGTCAACACTTCTCTTATGAGTTTATACCTATAAAAGAAATTTAATACGAAATTCTTGCTCCGTGGTAAAAACCATTTTGTAAGCAGGATGTAAACTGATCAAACATTTATATTCTTCACGAATCAATATTACCTGCTGGACACAACTGCTTTGAATTAAAAAATAATTATGATATTTATTCTAAACTGTATGACATGAACAATATAAGAAAATTGAGTTTGGGAGAGTGTGTAAGAAACGGAATCTAAAGGTGAATGTAGGGAAGAGTAAAGTGATGGTCTTTGAGAGAGGTGAAGTCAGTGAATGTACAGCGAGGTTGGATGGTGAGGATGTGGAAAATGTGAGTACGTTTCAGTACTTGGGAAGTGTGATGAGTAAGGATGGAAGTTTGGAGGGTGAAGTGCTTGAAAGGGTACAACAAGGAAGAAAGGTTGCTGGTTCCTTGAAAGCAGTGATAAGAAACAGGGAAGTGAGCATGGAAGTGAAAAAGTCACTAAATGACAGTATTGTGATACCAACTCTAACGTATGGAAGCGAAGCTTGGACGTTGTTGGAAGGACACAAGTCAAGAGTGAGAGTAGTGGAAATGAGTTATTTAAGAGGAGCCTGTAGAGTCACATGGAGAGACAGGCTGACAAATGAGGATATAAAGAAGCGTTGTGGTGTGGAAGTGGATGTGATAGGAAACGTTAGGAGGAACACACTGAGGTGGTTTGGCCATGTGGAGAGGATGGAGGGTGAGAGACTGACGAGGAGTGTATGTGAGTGAGGTGGAGGGGAGGAGAGGGAGGGGGAGGCCGAGGATGAGATGGAGGGACGGAGTGGAGATGTATATGAGAGAGGGGGGTGTGAGCTGGGAGCTAGTAGTGAAATGGCGGGGGACAGGGTGACGTGGAGGCGATTTGTTTGTGGCCACCCCGTACGGGATTAAGGCGTCTAGCAATAGATAGACAGATAGATAGAGTTCTTAGATACAATCCCCTTTACCCACACTTTGATACGACAAAGAAGGCGTTTAACCACTACACAAATCTCCATAATTTAGGCATTTGGGCCTAAGGCAGATTATTCTCTAACTATTATGGGATTTGAGGCCTCTGAATCATTCACGATACCACAGTTACCTCTCCCTGGTACTACCCTAGGGTACTCGTTTGAACATACCAACCCACTACGGTAAGTGTGGATGGACACCTGAGTCGAGGTGCGCTAACTGCCCACATCAGGACTGGAACCCCAACGTTATTGGGCCAACAGCTTCACATTTAACAATGCTGACCATTCTGCTACTGTGGCCAATAAAGACTTTTGCTCCTCGCCCTCCTCTGTACGTAGCTTTCCACATCTAACTCTGGACAGTCTCGTGAGCTTGAAATGCCTGTTAGCATTTCTCCCTTAACTTTGGATTCCACTCTGAAAGGGGGTATATAACACCCTCCTCTACTCTGACCACAGTAATTACACATGACAAAATTGGACAGCTCTCTTGATAGTCTAAAGGCAGATCTCCAGGGTGCCTTTGATTTCCCCATCTGCAAGCTGTGGCGTGGATTGGTATTGTCTCCATCCTTTACCTTCGACAGTCTGATTTGAAGATCCCCACTGCCGGATCGACCTTCTCAGAGGTACTGCGAAATTCCATGCCATCCTTCAGGCCCTGGTGTTTATGTGAAGGCGTCTATTTGCAGTCGGTGATCATGTATACAAACAATATTCTCCTTTACCTGCTCCTCCCAGACTTCCTTGTGTGCCATTCCCGGCCTTCTCCTTCAGGTCTTTACGTTTCCCCTTTGGCGCCTCTTCTTTTAGTGTATTCCCTCTAAGATCAGCATTGTATTAAACCCCTGAATACCTGTGATGCCTTTCATGGTTTATTTTTACTGCTACTAGACGATTTTAACCAAATTAGCAAGTCTTAAAATGGGGAGGTTATAAAGGATGGGATTACACGAACGCCATCAACTCGAATGCACCGCCATGATAGAGAAACGTAAACATTTCAGAGACAGAACACACTCTCGAACAGAATTTCAGTTTTTACCTCTTGTTGTTCATCAGGACGGGGAGAGTAACAAACAGAATTTTAACACACCAATTTATTTGCTTTGAACGAATAGCAGCAACACAAAAAATAAACACAGACTACGTACAAATATACAAATGAGTTTTAAGGATCGCTCACAGGAAAATTTCGATCCATGGGTTTCGGTCTGCTTCTGTCTGGCTCTCCCCCTCTCTCCTTTTTTTTTTTTTTTTTTAAGTGTGCATAAGTGAACCGCTGATGATTTAGCTATTCCACTTAGACGAATCACAGACAGATGATTCTCAGGCAGATGATTCACGTAGGCCTATGTAATATGTAACTATGGTAGGTTAACACTGTCCAAAACTTCAAATGCGAGGTGGGGGTGTGGGGGGCAGCGGAAGAGCCAAGGGTTTCACCAGGGGGCGCGGACCCCCCCAAGCCCCTCCATAACTAATTTAGGCTCAGTTTTAGTGTCCCCCCCTCCCCCGGATTTTGGACTATCCTTGGTGTGGAGAAAGGAGGAGGAGGAGGAGGAGGAGGAGGGAGGGGAAGAGAAGTGAGTTAATGATATGCAAAGTGAAGGAAACAGCTGACGAGAGAGAGAGAGAGAGAGAGAGAGAGAGAGAGAGAGAGAGAGAGAGAGAGAGAGAGAGAGAGAGAGAGAGAGAACGGGAAATGGTAAAACCGAAAATGCAGTACATATACCGTAGACTTTGTGTGTGTGTGTGTGTGTGTGTGTGTGTGTGTGTGTGTGTGTGTGTGTGTGTGTGTGCAAGTCAGGAATTCTACACGGTATTTTTCTGTACACACACTCTCTCTCTCTCTCTCTAGTATTTAGTAAGTTCATACATCCTTTCACCTCTATCTATCTATCTACCTGTCTATCTATCTATCTATCCGTGCCATTTTATCTATCTATTTTATGATGATGGACAATGACGGTCACACACACACACACACACACACACACACACACACACACACACACAAACTAGAAACTGGCTCACCCCTCATAAAACCCGACCACACACACACACACACACACACACACACACACACACACACACACACGTACATACATGCATACGTACACACCATATATGAGTGAAACCTATATGGCCTAAAACCACAGGTGATTTTCTCTCTCTCTCTCTCTCTCTCTCTCTCTCTCTCTCTCTCTCTCTCTCCAGGAGTTTATTTATTATCTATGTATTTATTTATTATTTTGCCGATTTCCATTTTCTCTCTCTCTCTCTCTCTAAAAATATAGGCAGAGGGAAAAACTGATTGGAGGTCACAGATAGATAGACTGGAGGTCATAGATAGATAGATTGGAGGTCAGATAGATTGGAGGTCGCCGATAGATAGAATGGAAGTCACAGATAGATAGATTGGAGGTCAAAGACAGATAGATTGGAGGTCAAAGATAGATAGATTGGAGGTCACAGATAGATAGATTGGAGGTCAAAGACAGATAGATTGGAGGTCAAAGGTAGATAGATTGGAGGTCACAGATAGATAGATTGGAGGTCAGATAGATAGATTGGAGGTCAGATAGATAGACTGGAGGTCACAGACAGATAGACAGACAGACATAGAGATTGATAAATAAATAGATAGACAGATAGACAGACAGAGATAGGTATTTAGATATACTAAAGACAGTTCCAGAGTTGACCAGTAACGTACAAGCAAGACTTTTAATGTGTGTGTGTGTGTGTGTGTGTGTGTGTGTGTGAGAGAGAGAGAGAGAGAGAGAGAGAGAGAGAGAGAGAGAGAGAGAGAGAGGAGAAAGCTAAGACGTGATATAGAAAGCGCCAATGTGAAGATCCGTATGCTCATCCTCTCTCTCTCTCTCTCTCTCAGTAACTCATTCATTCATTCATTCATTCATTCGTGGGTTAGTTATGCAAGTGTGTGTGTGTGTGTGTGTGTGTGTGTGTGTGTGTGTGTGTGTGTGTGTGTGTGTGATCTCTTCTGTGGCATGCTGGCAAAATAATAACAATAATAATGATACTAATAATAATAATAAAAACAACAATAATAGTAACAATAATAATAACAATAACAATAATAATGTTAATAATCACAATAATTAATAATAATAATAATAATAATAATAACAATAATTCGAAAACTAATGTGGCTTGCAGGTGAAGCATTTTTGACTAACTAAAAAAAATAATTAAAATATATATATCACACATGCTTTTTTTTTTTTTTGGGGGGGGGGGGGGTTGCTGCTTCTCAAAAAAAAGAAAAAGAAAAAAACTGTGGCCATGGATTTTATATTTTTGACCCGGGGGGGGGGACGAAAACAGAAAAATTTGGGGAAACACGAAAAAAAATAAAAATGGTGCCTGGTCTCGCTCAGCACAGGTAAAATTACAGACAGGTAAATTATAGACAAGTAAAATTAGACAAAATTATAGACAGGTAAAATTATTGACAGGTAAAATTATAGACAGGTAAAATTAGAGTAAAATTATAGACAGGTAAAATTATAGAGTAAAATTATAGACAGGTAAAATTATACAGGTAAAATTATAGAGCAAAATTATATACCTTGCGTTGACCGAATGTTTTGTGTTAATATTAGTGGGAAAAAGACGGTGACTCTCCCACTTACAGGCAGTCACGTAACCTCCATTCCCCTTACCTACATACCTCGCCTTCCTTCCTCCGTCCTGGGTCTTTGTGGTCTTGTATTTCCGCTCGCCCTCTCTCTCTCTCTCTCTCTCAATCATCTATCTGTTTATCTATCTCTTCTTTTTCTTCTTCTTCTTCAGCCTCTCCTTCCTCCTCCTCCTCCTCCTCCTCCATAATTCTCAGCCCCTCCCCCATCACCACTTCCGCTGCCACACCTCTACTTCCGGCTCTCTCTCTCTTTCTCTCTCTCTCACTCATAATAGCAGATGGACTGGCAGTGAGTGAATTAATGAGAGAGAGAGAGAGAGAGAGAGAGAGAGTACCATACGGAGTCTACTTCGGAATATAGGGCAATAAGTCGTCAGTTGCGGCAGCTGTGGTAGGTGTGGTGGTTGTGGTAGTGGTAGGGGTGGTAGTTGTGGTAGTCGTGGTAATGGTGGTTGTGGTGGTGGTTGTAGTTGTGGTAGTGGTAGGTGTGGTGGTTGTGGTAGTGGTGGTTGTGGTGGTGGTGGTAGTTGTGGTAGTGGTGGTAGTTTTTTAATACATTTCATAGCCATCCCGTGTCACTGAAGGATTCCTAACACCTCTTCCTTAGCGATTAATTTTCCACATTACACCTTAACGTTAACTCTCTCTCTCTCTCTCTGACCCTAGAATGACACTGACATTCTTCACTGGTAACCCTTATACCTGGGGGTGATGAGAGAGAGAGAGAGAGAGAGAGAGAGAGAGAGAGAGAGAGAGAGAGAGAGAGAGAGAGAGAGAGAGAGAGAGAGAGAGAGAGAGAGAAATGGTAAAACAGGATACAGATAGATAGATAGATATATAGATAGATAGACACAGATAGACAGAGAGAGAGAGAGAGAGAGAGAGAGAAATATAGGTCAGAGAAAGCAGTAGAGGACAGATGGTGGTGATTAGAATGGTGGTGATTGTGGTGGTTAGAATGGTGGTGATTGTGGTGATTACGTGTGTGTGTGTGTGTGTGTATTAATGTATGTATGTATGTATGTGAGTTCTTTAATTTTATACGCCTGGTTTGTTATAAAGGAACTAGGAATTCTCTCTCTCTCTCTCTCTCTCTCTCTCTCTCTCATCAATCATATCTACAGATTTTCTCAATAATTTCCTTACGGCGAAAGGTGGAGTGGCCGAACCGTAGATTTTAACGTTGTATTGGAAGCCTCTTTGCACCTGTGTATTAGTGATTTATTCCAAGGAGGAGGGGGAGGAGAGGGAGGAGGAAAGTACTGAAAGAAGAAAATGGGTTGAAAAAATACAGAAAAACGAGAGAGAGAGAGAGAGAGAGAGAGAGAGAGAGAGAATTAACCAGACTGAAAGATGAGCAGAAGACTGTATCATCCTCTCTCTCTCTCTCTCTCTCTCTCTCATCCTGGGGAAAGTGACCCCTGGAATGAGTCAAATTTGAGAGAGACGGCATGATTTGGCTTAATTCTCTCTCTCTCTCCCTCCCTCTCTCTCTCTCTCTCTCTCTCTCTCTCTCTGACCCAGGAGTAGCACAGTATGTCAGGTCAACCCATATAAGGTGGTAGGTGGGTAGGTGGGGGTAGGTAAGTAGGTAGGTAGGTAGGTAGGTAAGTAGGTAGGTGGGTACGAGGGGTAGGTAAGTAGGTAGGTAGGTAGGTAGGTAGTAGGTAGGTAGGTGGGGGATGGTAGGTAGGGGGGTAGGTAGGTAGGTAGGTAGGTGGGTAGGTAGGAAGGTAGGTAGGTGGGTAGGTAAGTAGGTAAGGATAGGTAGGTAGGTGGGTTGGGGTAAGGAGGTAGGTAGGTAGGTGGGTTGGGGTGAGTAGGTAGGTAGGTAGGTAGGTAGGTAGGTGGGTAAGTGGGGGTAGTACTTCCCTTTCCCATGTACATTTAGCACTTTGTACACTTTGTAATTGTCTCAGTTACCCCTTTGGGATGCACTAAAGAAAATTACTAAGACGAGGAGGAGGAGGAGGAGGAGGAGGAGGAGGAGGAGGAGGTGGAGGAGGAGGAGGAGGAGGAGGAGGAGGAGGAGGTGGTGGTGGAGGAGGAGGAGGAGGAGGAGGAGGAGGTGGTGGTGGTGGAGGAGGAGGAGGAGGAGGAGGAGGAGGAGGAGGAGGTGGAGGAGTAAACGAAGAAGAAGAAGAAAAAGAAGAGGAAAAGAATCCAGGAGAAAAACGAGAGAGAGAGAGAGAAGTAAACAGTGTGCGAGGTAGAGGGGGGGGGAGAGGGAGGGTGAGACCGAGGATGAGATGGAGGAATGTAGTAGAGAGGTAAAGGACTCTCTCTCTCTCTCTCTCTCTCTCTCTCTCTCTCTCTCTCTCCAAATATCAGGTATCAGTATCAGTGCTGTGGAAACTCTATGGTGTGGATTCCGAAGTAATCTTAACACCATTTCCTTAGCGATTTATTTTACTTATTACACCTTACTGTCCTATTCTTTTATATAAATCTTTCTAGCCAAATTAACCTCTAAAAGCAATTCTTGGTCCTATATTCTGTAAACTCCCTAACACCTTTTCCTAAGCGATTTATTTTACTTATTACACCTTACCATCCTATTCTGTTATATGAACCTTTCCAGCCTCGCTATTCTCTGCATAAATCACATTCAGAAGGATATTAACCAGCCATATCCCAAAATAAATCGCTAAGGAAGAGGTGTTAGGGAACATCTTTACCCGAGTGACTTGGATACTATGGCTATAATTCGAATAAGGTGAAAAGTTAAACCGCTGACTGAAAGACGTTAAGAAATTCGAGAAAGTTAAAAGAATATTTGCTCCTAAAAAAAAAAAAAAAAAAAAAATCGCTGACTGAAAGACGCTAAGAAATCCGGAAAAGTTACCAGAAAATTCGGTCCCAAAAATTGGAAAAAAAAAATCGCAGACTGAAAGACGTTAAGAAATCGGGGAGAGTTAAAAGAAAAATCGGTCTATAATTCGTAGTTAAATCGCTGACTGAAAGACGTTACGATATTTGGCAATGATAATACGGTTAAATAAAAGTGGAGTGGGTGAGGAAAGTTAAATCGCTGAGTGTAGGGCGTTGCGATAATACGGTGATATATAAGTGGGGTAGGTGAGGAAAGTTAAATCGCTGAGTGAGGGGCGTTGAGATAATACGGTGATATAAATGTGGCGTAGGGGAGGAAAGTTAAATCGCTGAGTGTAGGGCGTTGCGATAATACGGTGATATATAAGTGGAGTAGGTGAGGAAAGTTAAATCGCTGAGTGAGGGGCGTTGAGATAATACGGTGATATACAGGTGGAGTAGGGGAGGAAAGTTAAATCGCTGAGTGAGGGGCGTTGCGATAATACGGTGTTAAGTGGAGTAAAGGGAGCGTGAAAGTGAGTGTGTGTGAGTGACTGTGCATGACCAAGCATGACGGTCACCACTACGATCATGTGTACTGCTGACGGGGAAAACGTACATACATACATACATACATACATATAATATATATAAATACATACATACACATACATATTGTATACATACATACATACTACACACAAATAAACTACATACATACATACATACATGCATACACACTACGCACATGCATACATATATACACACTACACACATGAATACATACATACATACACTCAACCCTAACACTATAGCATGTGTATTTTTTTTATTGCGAAACTGGATCTCTCTCTCTCTCTCTCTCTCTCTCTCTCTCTCTCACACACACACACACACACACACACACACACACACACACACACATTATTTTCTGGGTGTGTCCATATGGATTACAGGACCCTAAGCACGCGACGCTCTCATTCATCTCTCTCTCTCTCTCTCTCTCTCTCTCTCTCTCTCTCTCTCTCTCTCTCTCTCTCAATACAGTTCACCATCCTTCTTTCCTGGAATAGGGAGAGAGCTGTAGATCTTATTACCGGGCAGAGAGAGAGAGAGAGAGAGAGAGATTATAAAGCCACCAACCCCTTCCCCCTCTCCTTTCTCACATCTCTCCTTCCCCCCCTTCTCTCTCTCTCTCTCACACACACACACACACACACACACACACACCAAAACTCACCTCGTCACTCAGTCAACAAGAGAAGAATACATGTGAAAAAAAATAATAATAATAATAATAATAATAATCCACTACACAAACTGGATTTAACGTTATTTTGCTTCTGAATGTGAGTCGTATTTTTGTCTGGTCAAGGAGGCTTACGTGATGCCGTTTCCTGAGCGATTTAGTTTGTCTTGATATTGTATTGGATGATGTAAGTATCTATGTCTGTCTATATCTATTTCTTTATCTATCTATCTATTCATCTATCTATCCATTCATCCATGTATGTAAATATGTGTGTATGTATTTATCTATCATCTATCTATCTATGTCTGTTGTGTCTATCTATGTCTATTTATCTATCTATCTATCTAACTATCTATCTATCTACACACGTACAAATGGGTGAATATTGAATGCCGGTGCTGTATCCTGTACGTAACACCTTCTCCTGAGCGATTTAACATATAATAGTTCCTTCAACACTGCCCAATACAAAATAATATCAGATTTATTGAGAGAGAGAGAGAGAGAGAGAGAGAGAGAGAGAGAGAGAGAGAGAGAGAGAGAGAGAGAGAGAGAGAGAGAGATGAATTAGAGACTGAGTAGGAAAGGAGGGTGAAAAGTGAGATGAGAAGATAAATGTGAGATGAAGAAATGACATTTCCTCATTTAAGCTTCGTTATTCTCTCTCTCTCTCTCTCTCTCTCTCTCTCTCTCTCTCTCTCTCTCTCTCTCTCTCTCTCTCAGTCTGTCTTTTCTCGTTTATTTATTTTCTGTACTCTGTCCTTTCCTCTTTCCCTCCATCCCTTCCTCTTTCTTTCCTTCTCTTTCTCTCTCCCTCCCTCTCCCTCTCTCTCTCTCTCTCTCTCTCTAATTACCCGGCTGGTGTACCCTAAAAAGACCATTCATTTGTTCCGCTACTCTCTCTCTCTATCTATCTATCCATCTATCTGTGTGTGTGTGTGTGTGTGTGTGTGTGTGTGTGTGTGTGTGTGTGTGATAGATATGTGTGGATATGTGTAGCTATATAAATGGGTGTGGGATATACATAGTGGATATTAGTGGGTGCAGGTGGGTGGATTTGAGTTGTATGTGGGTGTAAGTGGGTATAAAGGAGCATAGGTGGGTAGTAAATGGGTGCAGGTGGGTGTAGGTGGATAGCGGATACGGGTGGGTTAGTGTGTAAGTGGGGTAGGAATGTTAATAAGATGTGTGTGTGTGTGTGTGTGTGTGTGTGTGTAAGGAACAATCGTGCGGTTTCCTGGCCTTTGGTTCCTTCTTTTCATAAAAAAAACAAGGCACACCACGTACGTCTCGCCATCTGCACCAACTTTCAAGCAATTACAGCCCCCTATCTCCTCTTCCTTAGCGATTTATTATCCAAACTACTCAATAATATCCTCCCTTTTTCTTCTTGTATCTATTTAATGTCGACAAAGATTGCATAAATAACACACAAGAATACAGTAACGGATCAGAATCAGGAATAAATCGGTAAGGAAAAGGTGTTAGTAAGCTCCTTCATGGCCTCTTTCTTCATATATATTTTTAATGTCTAGATTGCATGAATAATCCACAAGAATATAGAAACGGAGCAGAATCAGAAATAAATCGGTAAGGAAAAGGTGTTAGTGAGCTCCCTAATGGCCTCTTTCTTATATCTTTATAATATCTAGACTGCAAAAATAACCCACAATAATATAGTAACGGAGTAGAATAAAAATAAATCGGTAAAGAAAAGGTGTTAGTAGGCTTCCTAATGGCCTCTTTCTTATATCTTTATATCTATATTGCATAAATAACCCACAAGAATATAGCAACGGAGCAGAATAAAAAATTAATCGGTAAAGTAGCGGTGTTAATAACCTCCCTAACCGCACCAAACGTAGTGGTGTTAATAACCTTCCTAACCGCACCAACGCCGCCATCATTTTTTCTCAATGTAAACAAACCCATTTTCTCTCATTAAGTGACTTTTTAAAGGGGAAACTGATATATTTTTTTCTCCCGTTTTCTCCCTGTGTGATTTCCCTAATTTACATAGTGGTTGAAAAGTGGTTTGTGTGCGTGTGTGTGTGTGCGTGCTTAAGTGTCCAACATATGGCGTGTGTGTGTGTGTGTGTGTGTGTGTGTGTGTGTGTGTGTGTGTGTGTGTGTGTGTGTGTGTGTGTGTGTGTGTGTGTATCTTAAATCCATTTTCTAGTAATGACTTAATTATACATGTAATAATTAAGTTTTAAATAGGAAAGAGAGAGAGAGAGAGAGAGAGGAAATAAAGTCAACATGACCTTAATCTGATCCCATTCTTACTCTCTCCTCTCTCCCAACTCTCTCTCTCTCTCTCTCTCTCTCGTTATCTAACACTGATTTTCGGTATCATAAAGTTACACTGTTTACATAGTGTGTGTGTGTGTGTGTGTGTGTGTGTGTGTGTGTGTGTGTGTGTGTGTGTGTGTGTGTGTGTGTGTGTGGACAAAGAACGTATAGGTAAAGAAGTGTGTAAGTATGATGCTATGTGCGTATGGTGTATGTGGGTACGGAAAGAAACTATGTGCGTATGAGGAAAGAAAGTGTGTTAAGTGTGTGTACGAATCAGTGTGTGCGTATGGTGTAAGTGCGCAAGGGAAAGAAAGTGTATGTGTAACTGTGTGTACGTATTAGTGTGCGTGTAAGGCAAAAACAGTATGTGTGTATATATAAGCTTCTGTGCACGATAAAGGTGTGTGCGTATGGTGTGTGCGTGTGTAGGACAAAGCAAGTGTGTATGTGTGTGTACGCATGAATGTGTAAGTGCGTCTGCGTGTGTGGCAAAGGAAGTGTGTATGTATATATGTGCGTGTACATCTGAGCGTGTGCATATTGTGCGTGTGCGTGTATGACAAAGAATGTGTCTGTAAATGTGTGTGTAAGTATGAAATTGTGTGCGTATGTCATGTTCATGTACGTATGGAAGTGTGTGTGTGTGTGTCAAGTGTGTGTATGTATGAAAGTCTGTGCGTAATTTGTGTGTACGTATAAAAGTGTGTGCGTATGTCATGTGTGTGTACGGATGGAAGTGTGTGTGTGTCAAGTGTGTGTACGTATAAAAGGGTGTGCGAATGTCGTGTGTACGTATGAAAGTGTATTCGTATGCCGTGTGTGTGTACGTATGAAAGTGTGTGCGTATGTCATGTGTGTGTACGTATGAAAGTGTGTGCGTATGTCATGTGTGTACGTATGAAAGTGTGTGCGTATGTGCGTATAGGGCACTGTGTATGGGTAGAGGAAAAATGTGCAACTCACTAGAATAAAGGGGTAATGGGCACAAGCTCGCTCTCTCTCTCTCTCTCTCTCTCTCTCTCTCTCTCTCTCTCTCTCTCTCTCTACGTATCTATCTATCCAACTATCTATCTATCTATCTATCCATCCATCTATCTATCTAATTAGTTACTTATCAATTCTTTTATTTTTTTACGTGGATCCAAGTCGGGCATAAACTGTTGTATTTCCCCACTACAAACGTTCTATATATATGTACTATTCTTCCACCTATACATGAGTTAGATAGATAAACTGATAGATAGCCAAAAGTACCATATATCTATAATACTCTGATATATGGAGAGGGCAAGACTGTAAACTGATGTAATGGGTAATAAGAACAGAGGATATGAAAATTAATGTGCTGCTCTACTTTGACCTTTGACCCTGTGGCACCAATTAAATAACCCAAATGTTTCATAGATAGATAGATAGACAGACAAACAGACAGACAGACAGACAGATAGATAGTTACTATATATCTCTCAAGGTAAGTGTCCAACGAGAAGATATACCCAGTCAATATTCCATTCATTTTAACTTGGCTCTGATATTCGTCCCTTTGCTGCTCAGGGGCGGAAAACGAAAATACTGGGCATCTACATCCTTTCCTGTTGCACTTCTTCGTGACTAGCGCCATATTCTAGTGCTAATCTCTTACGTCTATACTCCGTTCACCTTAAACTGGAGTAAAATTGCCATCTCTCCAACCTGAATGGCGAGTTGTAGCAAGAGATTAACACTAGAATATGGTGCTAATCACGAAGAAGTGCTACGGAAAGGATGTAAAGTAGTGGTAAAAATAATAATAATAATAATAATAATAATAATAATAATAATAACAGTAGTAGTAGCAGCAGTAGTAGTGGTAGTGGTAGTAGTACGGTAATAGTGGTAGTAGTAATATAAAACTAATCATCATCATCATCATCATCATCATCATGAAAAAATGGAGAAAACGTACATTGCATGGGAAGATGACCGAGATGGGTGAAAATGCAAATAATGAGAGAGAGAGAGAGAGAGAGAGAGAGAGAGAGAGAGAGGAACACACACACACACACACGCAAAAGCTCCAAGATGTAAAAAAAAAAAAAAAGACAGGAGAAAACGCAAATACCATGGAAAATCGTGGGAGGGAGAGAAAGTGAAGACGGGAGAGAGAGAGAGAGAGAGAGAGAGGGGGGGGAGAAGAAGGGACAAGAGGGGGTGGAGGGGAGGGGGAAGGAGGAAGGGGTAAGTAGGGTGAATGTGGAGGTATTTGGGTCGTCTGGGTGAGGGAGGTGGGAGGATGTATAGATGAAATGATTGGTTTCCCTCCCGTAGACTTTTTGATTGATTAGTCCATCTGGGAATACTTTACACACACACACACACACACACACACACACACACACACACACACACTAATCAGCGGCACTTTGAGCCACCTATAAAACACACACACACACACACACACACACACACTAATCAGCGGCACTTTGATTGAGCCACCTATAAAACAAACACACACACACACACACACACACACACACACACACACAAGAAAATTATGGAGGGGCGCATGGCTCGTACTCTATTCAATTAAGGAAACTCCCTAACATCTATTCCTAAGCGATTTATTTTTGCTTATTACACCTTACTCTCCTATTTCGTGTTATATAAATCCTTCAAACATCGCCATACTCTGCACAGATAACGTACTGAAGGATATTAACCAGCCAAATCCAAAAATAAATCGCTAAGGAAGAGGTGTTAGGGAACTTCCTTAACCGACGAGAAATTGTACCTTGGATTGCATATTTGATGAGAGAGAGAGAGAGAGAGAGAGAGAGAAATGCAGATAGATGGGTAGTGTGTGTGTGTGTGTGTGTGTGTGTGTGTGTGTGTGTGTGTGTGTGTGTGTGTGTGAGAGAGAGAGAGAGACAGAGAGAGAGAGAGAGAGAGAGAGAAATGCAGATAGATGGGTAGTGTGTGTGTGTGTGTGTGTGTGTGTGAGAGAGAGAGAGAGAGAGAGAGAGAGAGAGAGTAGGGTGGGATAAGACTCGGGTAAGTCTTTTTAAGCGATGACTCAGCATTTTGTCTACATCCGCATTGTTAACCCCTACCTCACTACCTACCTACCTACTTACATACCTACTTACCTACCTACCTACTTATATACCTACCTACTTACATACCTACTTACCTACCTACCTACTTATATACCTACCTACCTTCCTCACCCCTAACTATCTATCTTTCCTCTTAGGTCCTACCCACCTACCTACTTACATCCCTACTTACCTATCTACCTACTTACATACCTACCTACCTTCCTCACCCCTAACCACCTATCTTCCCTCCTAAGTCCTACCCACCTACCTACTTACATACCTACTTACCTACCTACCTACTTATATACCTACCTACCTTCC
>NC_136986.1:42004369-42021869 GCF_032717465.1 Coenobita brevimanus
TTTCCCCCTTTAAAGCAGGCACGAAAAGAAGTCTAATGAACTTCACATACCTAATACAGCCCCCTCTAATTGCTATCATCCGGCTCTCTCTCTCTCTCTCTCTCTCTCTCTCTGTTTCTCGTTCGGATTAATTTCCTGATTCTCTCTCTCTCACTACCTATATATTTTTCTTTCCCTCCCTCTCTCTCTACCTATATATTTTTCTCTCCCTTTCCCTCTCTCTCTACCTACATATTTTTCTTTCCCTCTCTCTCTACCTACATATTTTTCTTTCCCTCTCTCTCTCTACCTATATATTTTTCTTTCCCTTTCCCTCTCTCTCTACCTATATATTTTTCTCTCCCTTTCCCTCTCTCTCTACCTAAATATTTTTCTTTCCCTCTCTCTCTACCTACCTATATATTTTTCTCTCCCTTTCCCTCTCTCTCTACCTAAATATTTTTCTTTCCCTCTCTCTCTACCTACCTATATATTTTTCTCTCCCTTTCTCTCTCTCTCTACCTATATATTTTTCTTTCCCTCTCTCTCTATCTACCTATATATTTTTCTCTCCCTTTCTCTCTCTCTCTACCTATATATTTTTCTTTCCCTCTCTCTCTACCTATATATTTTTCTTTCCCTCTCTCTCTACCTACCTATATATTTTTCTCTCCCTTTCTCTCTCTCTCTACCTATATATTTTTTTCCCTCTCTCTCTCTCTCTCTCTCTCTACCTATATATTTTTTTCCCTCTCTCTCTCTCTCTCTCTCTCTCTCTCTCTCTCTCTACCTATATATTTTTCTTTCCCTCTCTCTCTACCTACCTATATATTTTTCTTTCTCTCTCTCTCTACCTACCTATATATTTTTCTTTCCCTCTCGATCGGTTAAATTTCCTGATTCTTCTCTCTCTCTCTCTCAGGCTAATAATTACACAATAAAAGAATTAAACAGAAGATTATTATGTAATTTACTTAATGATACCTATTTCTCTCAACACCTTCCCTTTTTTCACTTATTCTCTCCATTTATCTCCCCTCTCTCTCTCTCTCTCTCTCTCTCTCTCTCTCTCTCTAAGGTTAAAGAGAGTCATATCACACTTTCAAACCAACGCTGACACACCTCACCTCTCACCCCTTTTCACACACACACACACACACACACACAGGAAGGAAGTGTAATGACGGAGTTGAAGATGATGGAGGGTAATTTGAGAGAGAGAGAGAGAGAGAGAATGATCACATTTCTGTTCTATTATTAACTCTTCTTCTTCTTCCTCCTCCTCCTCCTCCTCTTCTTCTTCCTCCTCCTCCCTTTTTCCTCCTCTAATTCTCCTTCTCCTCCTCCTCTTCATCTTCTTCTTTTCCTCCTCCTCCCCCTCTTCTCCTTCTTCTCCTCCTCCTCCTCTTCTTCTTCTACTTCTCTTCCTCCTCCTCCTCCTCCCCCTCTTCTTCTCCTTCTTCTTCTCCACCTCCTCCCCCTCCTCTTCCTCCTCCTCTTCTCCTCCTCATACACTCCCTCTTCCTCCTCTCCTCCTCCTTATCATCATCATCATCATCATCATCATCATCATCATCATCCCTCTTTCCCCAAACTCTCATATTTCACAAACACACACCACCTTTTCTAACAAACAAACAAACAAATAAAAACGGAAAGAAACCATAAGGTCGAATTAGCGATACAAACACACAAGATTTTCGGCCTTAACCACAAGGCTGTAAAGTTCTGACTGACTTGGATTATCTGATGCACGCAAATTTAGAGATCTAGGTTGTGTGTGTGTGTGTGTGTGTGTGTGTGTGTGTGTGTGTGTGTGTGTGTGTGTGTGTGTGTGTGTGTGTGTGTGTGAATGCAGGAAGAAAGTCAAGGAAAAGAAAACAAAAAGAAAGAAAGAGAGAGAGAGAGAGAGAGAGAGTAAACAGACCTCCGTAGGCCTGATCATACATTTCCTTTACACATTTAGGCGTAAAGAAAACCCTACATATGCGCCCTACATGCCCTGCCCTACTCTACCCTACCCTACCCTTCCTTACCTTACCCTACCCTACCCTACTTTACCCTACCCTACCCTACCCTACTTACATCCTACCCTATCCTACCTTACTCTACCCTACCCGACTTACATCCTACCCTACTTTACCCTACCCTACCCTACCCTACTTTCATCCTACCCTATCCTACCTTACCCTACCCTACCCAACCCTACCCCTTCTTACACTCCCTCCTCCTTCTCACTCTTTCTCTTCCCCTTCTTCTCCTCCTCTTCTTCCTCCATGTTCTTCTTCTTGTCCCCTTTCACCCTCCCTTATATCCTCTCTTCCTCCTCCTCCTCTTCTTCCTCCTCCTCTTCTTCTTCCTCCTCCTCCCCATTCTTCCCCTATCGCACTCATTGTATGCAAATCAACCATATACTTCACGCCTATACACCCATACAGTAATCCATTTTTTTCATGTAAGGGAACTGGGTCACTCATAACAATACTAGGACGTGGGTGCACAAAATCCAGTGAGTTTATGAGTTAAAAATGAGTCTCCTTGGTTACTAGTCAAATCAACCCCACCATCTTACTACACCTTGCCATCACCTGAGCTGAAAGGGGTTAGGGATCTTTGTCACTAGGAATATGAGTTGTGTGTGTGTGTGTGTGTGTGTGTGTGTGTGTGTGTGTGTGTGTGTGTGTGTGTGTGTGTGTGTGTGTGTGTGTGTGGACAGGCTGCTTAGAAAAATAATGCACACAAATTATTCTTTTATCCTCTTCTTCCTCCTCCTCCTCCTCCTTCTCATCATCATCATCATCACCACCACCACCACCTTCTCCTCCTCCTTTTCTTCTTCTTCCTCCTCCTTCTAGTAATCATCATCATCATCATCATCATCATCACCACCATCATCATCTTTACCCTCCTCTCTCATTCACCTCGTCCCTCCTCCTCCTCTTCCTCCTCCTCCTCCTAACCCAACAGACCCAAACTTAACCCTTCCAAAGCCTAAAGAGAGAGGACAAGGATTGTATGTGAAAGGAAACACCATGTAAACAAGAGTAAAAAATGAGAGAGAGAGAGAGAGAGAGAGAGAGAGAGAGAGAGAGAGTAATAGATAGTGATAGATATATAGATAGACTCCGACAAGTGCCACATATAGACAGAGAAAAACAGAGAGAGAGAGAGAGTAATAGATAGTGATAGATATATAGATAGACTCCGACAAGTGCCACATATAGACAGAGAAAAACAGAGAGAGAGAGAGAGAGAGAGAGAGAGTAATAGATAGTGATAGATATATAGATAGACTCCGACAAGTGCCATATATAGACAGAGAAAAACAGAGAGAGAGAGAGAGAGAGAGAGAGTAATAGATAGTGATAGATATATAGATAGACTCCGACAAGTGCCACATATAGACAGAGAAAAACAGAGAGAGAGAGAGAGTAATAGATAGTGATAGATATATAGATAGACTCCGACAAGTGCCACATATAGACAGAGAAAAACAGAGAGAGAGAGAGAGAGAGAGAGAGTAATAGATAGTGATAGATATATAGATAGACTCCGACAAGTGCCACATATAGACAGAGAAAAACAGAGAGAGAGAGAGAGAGAGAGAGTAATAGATAGTGATAGATATATAGATAGACTCCGACAAGTGCCACATATAGACAGAGAAAAACAGAGAGAGAGAGAGAGTAATAGATAGTGATAGATATATAGATAGACTCCGACAAGTGCCACATATAGACAGAGAAAAACAGAGAGAGAGAGAGAGAGAGAGTCACCCAGTTGTCTCCTGTTTCACCGTGACGTAAACCCTCCCCCCTCCCCCCCCTCAAAAAAAAAATAACGTAAAACTATATAAAAAAAATCTAGAGGGCAAGAATACATACATACATACATACATACATACATACATACATACACACACACACACACACACACACATGCAGACACAAACGGTCTCTCTCTCTCTCACACACACACACACACACACACACACAAACACACACACACACACACACACACACACACACACACACACACACACACACACACACACACAATCACAGTGAAGAGGTCACACAAAACATTAAAGACACCCTCCACATCAGCAGACTCTATGTAACCCGAATGAGAAATATCAAGATACCATAGTTAACCCCTAAAAGATTTCCATAACTCTCCCGGTTGCTTTGACACTGCTTTCTCTTAGAACCCCCTCCTCCTCCTCTTCATATTTTTCTTCTTCTTCCTCCTCCTCTTCTTCCTTTCCTCTCCTCTTCCTCTTTTCTTCTTCTTCCTTCCCTCTCCTCCTCCTCTTCCTTTCCTCTCTTCCTCCTCTTTTTCTTCTTCCTCCTCCTACTATTCTTCTTGTTCTTCCTTCTAATCCTCCTCCTCTTTTCTTCTTCCTTCCTTCTCTTCCTCCTCTTCTTCTTCCTCCTCCTCCTTCCTTCTCTTCCCCCTCTTCTTCTTCTTCTTACTCCTCCTTCCTTCTCTTTCCCCTCTTCTTCTTCTTCTTACTCCTCCTTCCTTCTCTTTCCCCTCTTCTTCTTCTTCTTACTCCTCCTTCCTTCTCTTCCTCCTCTTCTTCTTCCTCCTCCTCCTTCCTTCTCTTCCCCCTCTTCTTCTTCTTCTTCTTACTCTTCCTTCCTTCTCTTCCTCTTCTTCTTCCTCCTCCTCCTGGAAAAATTATCTGCTTTTCTCACTCCTCCCGCAACCTAAGGTGTGTGTGTGTGTGTGTGTGTGTGTGAAAGAGAGAGAGAGAGAGAGAGAGAGAGAGAGAGAGAGAGAGAGAGAGAGAGAGAGAGAGAGAGAGAGAGAGAATTTAATTACGATAAAAACCACCAACCGACCCAGTTCTGAAAAGCGCTAAGAACTGGTTAATATATAGGACGAGAGAGAGAGAGAGAGAGAGAGAGAGAGAGAGACGTAACAAGCTCAGACAAAACAAAAATAAAACCCACAAAAAAAAAAAACCTGCTTGCTAAAACTCGAAGGCAAGACAGACCTAAACCACAGGAGTCCATAAGGTCGAGAAAAACAGGAAAGTCAAGGGATAATGAGCCGAAAGGGAGGGGTCGGGTCGCGGTCTGGGCTCATTTTCCCGCCAAACTGCATTGCGCCCGCGGGTATATAAGGCGAAGGAGGCGTGGTCGGGAGCGCAGTTCAAGGGTGACCTTCGTCGTGGGAACATCTACTGCTCTTCTTGCTGCTCCATAACTACTGCATAATGGCTCTCAGGGGTACGATAGTGAGGTGTATTGTGCTTGTACTGTAGTGAGAGGCAGCTAACTGACAGAATCTGCTGTACAGATTGTTAAGTATTGTTGTAGGATTTAGTTTCTTAGTAAGTGCTGAATACTGTAGTATTAGCGTTAAGTAGTAGCAACAGTAGTAGGTATAGTAGCAGTAGTGTTAAGTACTGCAGAAGTATTCAGTATCATTTTAAGTACTCAGTAACGCAGAGTTCACTATACCAAATATCAGTGCATTAGAACAGTGGTTCTCAACTTGTGGGGTGCGCCCCCCTAGGAGGGCGTGAGGACTTGGAGAAAAAATTGTGTGTGTGTGTGTGTGTATGTGTGTGTGTGTGTGCGTCACTATGAACTACTGATTTATAACCAGTATTCATATCTTTTAGCTTTCAAAGCTTGTTTTTCTTTAAAGTTAGTTTCATGCCTGTCACTTTGCGCTCTCTCTCTCTCTCTGTCTCTCTCTCTCTCTCTCATCAGGTCATTTCAAGGTAAAATTAATGACACCAATAAGTCACACTAGAAAACACCGAATCCAAGTCAAAATATCCACACATCCCACCTAACCCCCCTATCCCTCAAAATAAATAAATAAATAAATAAATAATAATAATAATAAAATATAATGCGTTGCAGAAGAGGATATGCAACTTTTCATGCAACTGGTCCAACATCCACTTCAACTGAGGCAAAAAAAATAATAACTCCGGAATAACTTTTTTGCAGAGTCAGATGATTGCAGGAAGAGGGCGGGAGAGGGAGGGGGGGGGAGATGTGGACCAGGGCTAAGGGTGGGCGTGTATATGTGGACCAGGGCTAAGGGTGGGCGTGTATATGTGGACCAAGGCTAAAGGTGGGCGTGAATATGTGGACCAAGGCTATGGGTGGGCGTGAATATGTGGACCAAGGCTAAGGGTGGGCGTGTATATGTGGACCAGGGCTAAGGGTGGGCGTGTATATGTGGACCAAGGCTAAGGGTGGGCGTGTATATGTGGACCAAGGCTAAGGGTGGGCGTGTTTATGTGGACCAAGGCTAAGGATGGGCGTGTATATGTGGACCAAGACTATAGGTGGACCAAGGCTAAGGGTGGGCGTGTATATGTGGACCAAGGCTATGGGTGGGCGTGAATATGTGGACCAAGGCTATGGGTGGGCGTGTATATGTGGACCAAGGCTAAGGGTGGGCGTGAATATGTGGACCAAGGCTAAGGGTGGGCGTGTATATGTGGACCAAGGCTAAGGGTGGGCGTGAATATGTGGACCAAGGCTAAGGGTGGGCGTGTATATGTGGACCAAGGCTAAGGGTGGGCGTGAAAATGTGGACCAAGGCTAAGGGTGGGCGTGTATATGTGGACCAAGGCTAAGGGTGGGCGTGAATGTGGGCCAAGAGGGGGCGTGACAGGATAAAAACTGAGAATATTGCATTAGGACCTCGATGGGTTGGGTAGGCTGCGTGGGTTCACTTATTCTGAACCTCTTTACCTGTGTTCAATCCCCTATATAAGTGTTCAATAGTGTGTTCCTTCCCTGCGTTCAAGTTCTCAATGCTATATAAATTCTCACACACAGACACACTATCTATCTATCTATCTATTGCCAGACGCCATAATACCGTAAGAGGTGGCCGTTTGTCTTTAAGTTAGTTGTTTTATGGGGAGAGGCACTAACCTTCCCCCAACCCACTTGTTGACACGTAAGGAACACGTGTGGATTGGCTATATGGTTACCACCCAGCGTTGTAAATAGTTTCCTGGCTTACAGGAAACCATTAGACTTGTCACTCAATGTAAAGCCACCTGAAAAGGATAGAAGAGTAATAAAGTGACAGGAAAGACGGGAGAAATAGGAAGAGATGAGGGCTGAGAAGGAGAATGAATGATATGGTGAAGGAAGAAGTAGGCAGCACTACATGAAGTGAGTAGATGATGTTCGCCACCACCTACCACTAACAGACACACTAACAATAATTTTCACACGTAATTTTCACCCTACACTCCATTATAACCCTCCATGCATACTCGCCGAAACAAATGACAGACCTGCTTGGTTGGCTCAGTTTCTTTTGTACATCTACTACTACTACTACAACTACTACTACTATTACTACTACTACTACTGCTACTACTACTACTTCTACTACTACTACTTCTACTACTACTACTGCTACTATTACTTCTTCTTATTCTTCTTTTTGTTTCTTGGGCAAATACTCCCATACATATTTTTATCTTTAGTAATTTGGGTTTTTTAAAGGGATTTATGGAGTCAAAGGTCACACACACACACACACACACACACACACACACACACACACACACACACACACACACACATTCTGAAATCCTGTTCTTGTATGTTCACTAATCAAGGCAATTTACACTGTGTATGTATGTAAGTATATATGTAGATAGACAGACAGATAGATAGGTAGGTATGTAGAGAGACAGACAGACAGATAGATAGACAGATAGATAATACAGTAATCAGTCGGTACACTAATCGCCTGCCAATTGATAGGTAGGTAAGTAGATAGATAGATAGACGGTTAGATAGCTAGACAGAAAGATAGATAGATAGACAGACGGTCAGACAGATAGACAGACAGATAGATAATATAGTAATCAATCACTAAACTAATCTAGCCAACCCCTTCCCTACCCAGAACTCGTGTTGGCAGCGCTCTTCACCCTCGTATTGCGCAGCGGCCAGGTCACAGCGCATATCTCTGAGCCCACACCAGCAGGAGGAGCAGACGAAGCGGACCCCAGACTCTTCCTCCTGACGGGGACCACGGACGAGACCCAAAGCATCACGATAGGGGGGGAAACGGCCCTTCTGCTCGGTCTTATCATCGCTGGTCTCTCCGCCGCGGTCATCGTATTGGCCATCTTGCTGGGAATTGAGACCAAAAAACTCAAGGCCTACGATACCGATTATGGCGGGTTTTCCGGATCCTCGTGAGTATGACGCTGACGGAGGCGAAGAAGGAGGATGAGAAGTCGCTCTCTTGGTGGTGCATGTGGAGATATAACCTGAGTATGATTTTGAAGGAGGAGGAGGAGAAGGAGGAAGAGGACGAGGAGAAGAAGTAGTCGCTCTTTTCTTGGGGCATGTGGAAAGCTTTGAGTATGACGTTGAAGGAGGCGAAGAGGGAGGATGAGATGTAGTCGCTCTTTCCTTGGGGCATGTGGAGATATAACTTGAGCTAGTCAGGTCAGGTGCGGGTAAGGGGATGGGTATGTTATGATGTGGCAGGGGTAAACCAGCTCTGCTGTCGGGCCCTGCTGCGGATGTCACTGATTGCATTGCGCAGTTGACCCTTGTGCGGTGTGGTGCGGTGAGGATCTGTCCGTTCTCCCCTTTGGGGCTAAGATGTGAATGAATGTGTTTAAATGGATGAGTAAATGGAGAGTGTGTCGTCCTGTCTCGGCTACCTCCCTTTCCTTGGGGGAAGCAGCCTAGGTATATAGATAGATAGATGATGTTGAAGGAGAAGGAGGAGGCGGATGAGATGTAGTTGCTCTCTCCCTGGTGCATGTGGAGATATAACTTGAGTATGATGTTGAAGGAGAAGGGGGAGGAATATTAGCTCTCTCCTTGGTGCATGTGGAAATACGATCTTCCTAATCCTCCACCAGTAGCGATCATATTAATTTCCCGATATAGCTTTCAATGTCACTACTACTACTACTACTATTGCTACTACTACTACTACTACTACTGTTACTACTACTACTACTGTTACTACTACTGCTACCACAACTACTACTACTACTACTACCAAAAGAGGAAGTAGAAAGTGGGTAGGAAGTATATTAGATGCGATGGAAGTGTCTAAGAGGGTTAGGAACTGCACACACACACACACACACACACACACACACACACACACACACACAGGAATGACAAACAGAAAAGACATAATTGGAGATGAAATGAGAAAATGACAGTGTGTGGAGGTGAAGGAGGGAGGGAGGGAAGGAAGTGAGGGAGGGAGGAGGAGGAGGAAGGAAGAGGTAGGGGAGGAAAGCAGTGAAAGGCGAAAAGGAAGTGTGTGTGTGTGTGTGTGTGTGTGTGTGTGTGTGTGTGTGTGTGTGTGTGTGTGTGTGTGTGTGTGTGTGTGTGTGTGTGTGTGTGTGTGTGTGTGTGTGTGTGTGTGTGTGTGTGTGTGCTTCCGGGTTACATACAGGAACAAGCAAGCTATTTTTAACACAGTCATTTCCCCTCCAGGCTGTAATATACGCTTTTCACCTTAACATGACCCAGATTTTCGTCATTTTGCTGAGAGAGAGAGAGAGAGAGAGAGAGAGAGAGAGAATGAAACAGAGAAATATACAGATACAAATATAGATAGAAAAATGTAGACAGAGAGAGAGAGAGAGAGAGAGTCACCGGGTCACCGACAAGAAAGTAACTCCTGGATAATAATCTTTTTACTCTTTTCTTTCCTCTTTTTACTCTAACTTGGCCTAAAATTGCCATCTCTCCATCTTCACCTCTGAACCGCAAATAGGATGCTAGTCACGAAGAAGTGCAATGGAACGGATGTGGAGGTATACGTGAAATTAGGGGCAAAATGGACGAAAATCTGGGCCAAGTTAAGGTGAAAACACGATAGGCAAAACATAGGTATGAGAAAGAACAATACTGACACCTCGAACTAGGGGAGGGGAAGACCAAGGATGAGGTGGAGGGATGGAGCTGTGAGGTATATGAGGGAGGGGGGAGTGAGTTTGGGGGGAGGGCAGTCAAATGGTGGGTGACAGAGCGACTTGGAGGCGTTTTGTCTGCGGCCACCCTTTGCGGGATTAGGGCGTCGGGCTATAGACAGAGAGAGAGAACGAAATGAGCTAAGTTAATAATATAATCCAGTAAAAATAATCACGGTATCTTTATTAGTTACATATTCTCTCTCTCTCTCTCTCTCTCTCTCTCTCTTTTACTAACCTTTTTGCTTTCCTACTCACTGATATTATAGAGCTTTACTTCTTATTTTAATTTTCTAGGTATATATGTTTGGAATAATGTGTTAGAAGTGCTTAATGTCAGTAGTAATAATAATAATAATAATAATAATAATAATAATAATAATAGTAGTAGTAGTAGTAGTAGGAGGAGGAGGAGGAGGAGGAGGAGGAATAGAAGAAGTAGTAGTAGTAGAAGTAGTAGTAATAATAAAAATAATAATAATAATAATAATAATAATAATAATAGTGGTAGTAATAGTAGCAGTGGTAGTAGTATCAGCGACAGTAGTAGTAGTAGTAGCATTATTATTATTATTATTATTATTATTATTATTATTATTTGTAGTAGTAGTAGTAGTAGTAGTAGTAATAATAATAATAATAATAATAATAACAACAACAATAATAACAATAATAACACCAATAACATCCATTCAATTTCCACACATTAACCATTTCTAACATTAATTCCACACATCTATTCACTATTACCCTCTATGATAAAATTATATGTATAAATAGCATGTGTATATATCCTAATTACTTTTAAAATTGTATATATATTACCCTGTGTATACTGATATAGAATTTGTATATATATGTAAATAAATGTATATGTGGTTAAATTCTCCTTCGTCTCTTATTTTTTACTATATCTATCCATCCTCTGTCCGTCTGTCTGTCTGTCTGTCTGTCTGTCTCTCTCTCTCTCTCTCTCTTCTCACACACACACACATACTTCTTATTCATCATCCCTCTCCATTCCCTCCCCTTCTCTCTCTCTCTCTCTCATGCTTCTTATTCTTCATCATCCCTCTCCATTCCTCCCCCCCCCTCTCTCCCTCTCTCTGTCTCTCCTCTTCACCTCTCTCTCTCTTTCTCTTTCTCAATCTCAGCAATATCACCCCTCCCCTGTATATAAATCCTCCCCAGCCCCCTCCCCCTTACACAACCCCCCTGTATATAAATCCTCCCCAGCCCACTCCTCCTTACACAAACCCCCTGTATAAATCCCCTAATCCCCTTTCCCCTTAAATAATCCCCCTTAGATCATACATCACCGCCCCAGCCACCTACCACGACAGCTCATACTCAGTCTACCGCTCCCTTGACGACGCGGCCAAGAAATACGACTGAAATCTAGACGTACGCCAAAACGTACAATCCAAGACGCCAAACTGTACGACTCAGGACGCCAAACTGCACACCCTAGGACGCCAAATTGTACGACTGCGACGCCAAAATGTACGACTGATATAGAGATGGACGCCAAAATGTACGACTGCGACGCCAAAATCTACGACTCAGGACGCCAAAATGCACGACTGCGACGCCAAAATTGTACGACTCATATATAGTTGGACGCCAAATTGTACGACTGCGACGCCAAAATGTACGACTGAAATCTAGACCGAAGCCAAAATGTAAGACTGCGACGCCAAATTGTCCGGCTGGGGACGCCAAACTGTACAACTCAGGACGCCAAATTGTACGACTGGGACGCCAAAATTGTACGACTGGGATGCCAAAATTGTACGACTCATATATAGTTGGACGCCAAATTGTACGACTGGAAGGGCAAACTGCAGGACTCAGGACGCCAAATTCTACGACTGCGACGCCCAAATGTACGACTCATATATATGTGGACGCCAAATTGTACAACTCAGGACGCCAAAATGTACGACTGGGACGCCAAATTGTACGACTGGGGACGCTAAACTGTACAACTCAGGACGCCAAATTGTACGACTAGGGACGCCAAACTATACGACTGGGACGCCAAAATTGTACGACTGATATATATGTGGACGCCAAAATGTACGACTGGGACGCCAAATTGTACGACTGGGGATGCTAAACTGTACAACTCAGGACGCCAAACTGTACAACTCAGGACGCCAAAATGTACGACTGCGACGCCAAAAATGTACGACTGATATATACTGTACAGCAGATGGACTCCAAAATGTACGACTGATACATATGTGGGCGCCAAATTGTAAAACTCAGAACACCAAATTGTAAAACTCAGAACACCAAACTGTATAACTCAGGACGCCAAACTGTAAAACTCAGAACACCAAACTGTATAACTCAGGACGCCAAACTGTAAAACTCAGAACACCAAACTGTATAACTCAGGACGCCAAACTGTATAACTCAGGACGCCAAATTGTAAAACTCAGAACACCAAATTGTAAAACTCAGAACACCAAACTGTAAAACTCAGAACACCAAACTGTATAACTCAGAACGCCAAATTGTATAACTCAGAACACCAAACTGTATAACTCAGAACACCAAACTGTATAACTCAGAACACCAAACTGTATAACTCAGGACGCCAAATTGTATAACTCAGAACGCCAAATTGTATAACTCAGAACGCCAAATTGTACGACTGGGAACGCCAAAATGTCCGACTCAAATCTAGACGGACGCCAGACTATACGACTGTGGACGCCAAAATAACAAGTGAGATCAAGACAGACGCCAAAATGTACAACTGAGAACTGAACAGACGCCAAAATGTACAAATGAAAACTGTACAGACGCCAAATTGTACAACTAGAATCTGAACGGACGCCAAAACGTAAACCTGGGGACGCCAAACTGAACGACTAAACTCTGAACAGACGCCAAAAAAGTGTCACTAGTGTGTACAGCTGGCCAAAAGTAGTGTGACTAGCTTCTGTGTGTGTGTGTGTGTGTGTGTGTGTGTGTGTGTGTGTGTGTGAAAAAGCATGACTGAAGTGTGGATGAAATGTGGCTGAAGTGTGGATGACGTATGGCTGAAGTGTGGATGACGTATGGCTGAAGTGTGGATGAAGTATGGCTGAAGTGTGGATGACGTATGGCTGAAGTGTGGATGACGTATGGCTGAAGTGTGGATGACGTATGGCTGAAGTGTGGATGACGTATGGCTGAAGTGTGGATGAGGTATGGCTGAAGTGTGGATGAGGTATGGCTGAAGTGTGGATGAGGTATGGCTGAAGTGTGGATGAGGTATGGCTGAAGTGTGGATGAAATGTGGCTGAAGTGTGGCTGAAATGTGGGTGAAGTGTGGCTGAAATGTGGCTGAAGTGTGGCTGAAGTGTGGCTGAAATGTGACTGAAGTGTGGCTGAAGTGTGGCTGAAATGTGTCTGAAGTGTGGCTAAAATTAGCTGAAGTGTTTATTTATTATACTTTTCCTTCTGCTTTTCCATTACTTAAAAAAATTATTACTTTATTTATTTATTTATTATACTTTTCCAACTTTTTAGGTAATTTTACAAAGGGAATAAATTTGACCTCTGGGACTCTGTGACCTAAAATCTACTTGAAGACTCTGTTACCTTAAAAATTACTACTGTCTGTATCTATCTTATTTATCTATCTGTCTACTATACTTTTTTTTATTTCTGGGCGACCTTTAGGACTCTGTGACCTAAAATCGACTACACTACCTTAAGACTTTTCCATATCTTAAAAATTGCAACTTTTAGAATTACTTGGGCAATTAACTTCTTCTGTAACGTAGATTTCTTTTTCTGTGACGCATTTCTCTGACAATGTTTTTCTGTGACGTAACTTTATACTGTGACGTAATGTTTTTTCCTGTGACGCGTTTTTCTGACGTTTTTCTGTGACGTAACATTTTTCTGTAACGTAATGTTTTTTCTGTGACGCATTTTTCTGACAACGTTTTTCTGTGACGTAATGTTTTTTCTGTGACGCATCTTCCTGACGTTTTTGTGACGTAACGTTAAAGGTGAAGTTAAAATGCCCATGCACTTAATTTTGAAGGGATTAGGGGGATTACGTCACTGCAGAGTATTGTGACGTTTGAAGGATTTATTTAACAGGGAGAGTAGTCAAAAGCAAAATAAATCACTTAGGAAAAGGTGTTAGGGAGCTTCCACAACCGAACAGGATACGGGTTCTATTTCTCTTCTCCCTACGTCCACACACACACACAAACACACACTTTCTCTCTCTCTCACACACAGACACACACTTTTTTTTTCTCTCTCTCTCTACACAGACACACACTTTCTCTCTCTCTCTCTCTCTCTCTCTCTCTCTCTCTTACACACACACACACACACACACAAAACACTCTCTCTCTCTCTCTCTCTCTCTCTCTCTCTCACACACACACACACACACACACACTTTCTCTCTCTTTCTCTCTCTCTCTCTCACACACACACACACACTCAGGGAACTTCCGTGTGATTTTTTACTTAGAAACTGACGCATTTTTTGACGCAAGAATGTTGACGCAATTTTGGACGTAATTCTGGCGCAATTACTGTACCGTACTTTAACTCTCTCTCTCTCAACCATAATGCTTTCATGTGACGTACCAGTAATGTTTTCCTGTGACGTATCGCTTTCTGTGACGTACCGTACTGCTTTCATGTGACGTAATGTTTTCCTGTGACGTAATGCTTTCATGTGACGTTATGTTTTCCTGTGACGTAACGCTATTTGTGACGTAATGTTTTTGCGACGTAACTTTCTATGACGTAATGTTTTCTTGTGACAACGTTTTTTGTGACGTAATGCTTTCATGTGACGTAATTATTTTCTGTGACGTAATGCTTTCATGTGACGTAATTATTTTCTGTGACGTAATGCTTTCCTGTGACGTAACGCTATTTGTGAGGTAATGCTTTCATGTGACGTAATGTTTTCATGTGACGTACTGTTGTTTTGTGGCGTAACTTTTTTGTGACGTAAAGCTTTCATGCTGACGTACTATTCTCCTGTGACGTAACGCTTTTTGTGATGTTACGCTTTTTGTGACAACGCTTTTTGTGACGTAAGGCTTTTTGTGACGTAATGCTTTAATATGACGTAATGTTTTCTTGTTACGTAGTTTTCAGTGACGTAAAGTTTTTCACTGACAACGTTTTTCTGTGACGCAACGTTTATTTCATGTAAAGTACCGTTCTTTCTGTGACGTAATATTTTTCGTGACGTAAATTTTTGTGACGTAACGTGTTTTCTGTGACGTAATGTTTTTCTCTGACGCAATTTTTTCTTACGTTTTCTGTGACGTAATGTCTTCCATGTTACGCAATTCTTGTGATGACGTTTTTCTGTGACGCAATGTTTATTGTGATGACGTGTCTTCTGTGACGTAACATTCCTTTGTGACAAAGTTTTTTCTCTGACGTTCATTGTGATAAAGTGTCTTCTGTGACGTAACATTCCTTTGTGACGTAAAGCTTTTTCTGTGACGCAACGTTGTGTGATAACGTGTCTTCTGTGACGTAACATTCCTTTGTGACGTAAAGCTTTTTCTGTGACGCAACGTTTATTGTGATGACGTGTCCTCCGTGACGTAACATTCCTTGGTGACGTAAAGCTTTTCTGTGACGCAACGTTGTGTGATTACGTGCTTCTGTGACGTAACATTCCTTAGTGACGTAACGTTTTTTCTGTGACGTAACATTCCTTTGTGACGTAACGTTCTCTCTGACGTTCGTATCTCTTATTCTAATGACAAAACGTTTCCCCAAAAGACGTTAAATATGACGCACTAGTAAACGTTCTTTCTGACGTAATATTAAACGTTTCTCCCCGACGTTTTTCTGATTAAATGACGAACAGTTGCAGAATTAGACGTAAAAATTTATCTATTGACGTAAATCCCCTGTCAAGACGCACATGATGTTATAGACGTCTCTCTCTCTCTCTCTCTACGTATTAAGTTTTAACGTATTTCCGCCTCTCTCTCTCTCTCTCTCACTCTCTCTCTCTCTTTCTCTCTCTCTCTCTCTCTCTCTAAGTTGCACGTTTAAAGCTCTGACGTATTTTCGCCTCTCTCTCTCTCTCTCTCTCTCTCTCTCTCTAATTAATATATTTTTTGTTTTATATTATTTTCTTAAGTTATTATTTATTTAAGTCCCTCTCTGCTGGCGGAGAGTAGCAATAATAATAATAATAATAATAATAATAATAATAGTCGGTAAAAGTGTCTATAATTAATTCTTTATCATTCTCATTGATCTGCATAATAATAATAATAATAATAATAATAATAATAATAATAATAATAGCAGATAAATGTATATAATTATTTCTTAATTTTATTATTTATTGACTTGGCTTTATTGAGTAATTTATTTCATTGATTTTTATTATTAATTTCATTTTTAATTATTTTTTTCATTTTATCTAATTTATTATTTAATTTTATTTATTTTACTTATATTTTTATCTATTTTATTATTTACTTTTATTTATTTATATTATTTTTATTTATTTATATTATTTTTATTTATTTATATTATTTTTATTTATTTATATTATTTTTATTTATTTATATTATTTTTATTTATTTATATTATTTTTATTTATTTATATTATTTTTATTTATTTATATTATTTTTATTTATTTATATTATTTTTATTTATTTTTATTATTTTTATTTATTTATATTATTTTTATTTATTTATATTATTTTTATTCATTTATTTTCATTTTATCTATTTTATTTATCAATTTATTTTTTCTATTTTACTTATATTTTTATCTATTTTATTTATTATTTATTTTTATTTATTTATTATATTTATTGGACTGTTTTGGGCTGAATAAATTTGGTAATAAATACGTGGATTATTTTTTATCCTTTATTTCCTGTACTATAATTGCACCCGCGCTCGCGAAGTGAGAGAAAGAGAGAGAGAGAGAATGATAGATAAATACACACACACACACACACACACACACACACACACACACACACAGACACACACTCAGATATACAGAAAAACGAAATGAAAGTTACAAAGAATACATACATACAATTACAAACACTAATGGATTCAATCTTTTCCCGGTACACACACACAATGCTCTGTAGATAATTAGGTCGCTTAGGTTATTTACACATATGCCCCCCCCCTCCCTCTCTCTCTCTTACATTTATGATTTCCCCCTTCTCTCTCTCTCTTACACTTATGGTCTCCCCCCTTCTCCCTCCCTCCCTCTCTCTCTCTCTCTCTTACACTTATGGTCTCCCCCCTTCTCCCTCCCTCCCTCTCTCTCTCTTACACTTATGGTCTCCCCCCTTCTCCCTCCCTCCCTCTCTCTCTCTCTCTCTTACACTTATGGTCTCCCCCCTTCTCCCTCCCTCCCTCTCTCTCTCTCTCTCTTACACTTATGGTCTCCCCCCTTCTCCCTCCCTCCCTCTCTCTCTCTCTCTCTCTCTCTCTCTCTCTCTCTCTTTCTCAGACACAATCTCCCCTCTTCTCTCTCTCTCTCTCTTACAGACACATGATCCCCCTCTCTCTCTCTCTCTGTCTAT
>NC_136986.1:42026869-42061869 GCF_032717465.1 Coenobita brevimanus
TAGACGCCAAAGACAGTGGGGTTCTCTCTCTCTCTCTCTCTCTAATGGGGGGTGTCAGGAAGGTTTCTCTTGTATGCTTATCTGTAACGTGAACTCGGTCGACTGCAGGCTGAAGCTGACGTTTGTTTTCATTACATCATCTTCCTTTTGGGGGATAGCGAGGGAGTTTGGGGACATTTGTATAACCAGGCAGTGGAGCTGCCTAGTCACGCCAATGCCATCACGTGAAGGCGCCTCTCTCACGCACCACAAACCCTTCTCAAGATCAATTTTTTAATCGTAAGGAGTTTGGGAAAAAAAGAAAATAAATTGATCTTAACCCCTAACTGCCGGCTGACGTGTATAGCTGTCACAATTTTGGGTGCGGAGCAATGCTGGATGACATGTATAGCTGTCACAATTTGGGGTGCGGAGCAATGCTGGATGACATGTATAGCAATTTGGGGTGGGAGCAATGCTGGATGACATGTATAGCTGTCACAATTTGGGGTGCGGAGCGACGCCTGTTGATGTGTATAGCTGCAAGCATCTTGCTGCCACTCTTTGAATTTTAACTTATCCTTACTCATCGACGGGACCACCTGGAAATGTGGGGATACTTTCACTTGAAAGAGGAAGAGTTCTTTAGTCTTATATATCATTATTTTTTTCTCTAGCTGTTACAGTTTGGCAGATATTAGGGTCTGAAGTACGGGTATTTTCTTCCGTCACTGATATCCCCCATAGGGAGGAGCGTGCAACATCGCAAAAGCCCCAGCGTGTAGGGGTTAATGGTTAGTAAGAATATGAACAGATTGGAAGGAAGAGGAAACTGTGATTATTAAGACTAAGAAGAAGAAGAAGAAGAAGAAGACAAAGATGATGAAGAAGACAAAGAAGAAGAACAAGAAGAAGAAAAAAGGAGGAGGAGGAGGAGGAGGAGAAGACAAAGATGATAAAGAAGAAGAAGAAATAATGAAGAAGACAAAGAAGAAGAAGAAGAAGAAGAAGAAAAAGAGGAGGAGGAGGAGGAGGAGGAGAAGTAAAATCGCCATCACTTATTAGTGACCTCATCTCTCTAAGCCATCAGAGAGAGAGAGAGAGAGAGAGAAGGGGGGGGGGATACGGACAAATTAAACTCTTCTAAGCTGCAAACTCACTGTGCTAGCAATGGGAGTTTGCTGAGAGAGAGAGAGAGAGAGAGAGAGGGAGAGAGACAGAGAGAGAGAGAGAGATTCATAATTCTCTCATCCACGTATTCTCTCTCTCTGTCTCTCTCTCTCTCCCCCTCTCTGTCTGTCTGTCTGTCTGTCTCTCTCTCTCTCTCTCCCCTTCTCTGTCTGTCTGTCTGTCTCTCTCTCTCTCTCTCCCCCTCTCTGTCTGTCTGTCTGTCTCTCTCTCTCAAGACAGGCATTTGTTCCCTGCCTTCAACCTCATCCCATTCTCTATTCATCAACCCTCCACGATTTTCTTTTTTTCTTTTTTTCTCCCTCATTCCCTCCCTCCCTCCCTCTCTCTCTCTCTCTCTCTCTCTCTCTCTCTCTCAAGAAATGTAGGGAAAGAGCTGAAGAGGAGGAGGAGGAGGAGGAGGAGGAGGAGGAGGAGGAGGAGGAGAAGGAGAAGAAGGAGGAGGAGGAGGAGGAGGAGGAGAGCGCAAGGCAAAGAACGAGAGAAAGAGAGGGAGAGAGAGAAAGAGAGAGCAGGAGAGGGTAGTCAGATTGGAGTGCTGACTTGACTAGTAACCAAGGAGACGCATTTCAACCCCATAACCAAGTCTCTATCAACTGCCTCTTCCTTAGCGATTTATTTTCCCGTCACACCTCTTCCTTGGTGATTTATTCTCCCGTCACACCTTTTCCTTAGCGAGTTATTTTCCCGTAACACCTCTTCCTTAGCAATTTATTTCCCTGTTACACCTAAACATTCCCTTGTGTGTTACTTAGGAGGGTCCGTAACAAATCTTCCTCAGCGATTTATTTTCCTTATTACACCTTAGCATTCTCTTACGTGTTATTTTTTTTCCATTGTATTAACTTAGCACTAAAAACACACATGAGGGCATTTAGGTGTGATAGGCAAAATAAATCGCTAAAGAACATGAGCTACGAATTCGTTAGAAAGCGGCGCCCGGGGACAATGAATCGCCAGTCTTTTGTTTTGCATAGCGGACCGGGAGGGACTGAGTCACTGCCCAACAATGCACCAGATTTCTCTATTCTCCTCAGCACCTCTTCCTTAGCGATTTATTCTGCTTATTATTCTTTACCATTCTCAGTGTATATCATTAATACATTAACCCCTTAGTTCCCAGAGCTCCTGTGCGAGGGATTTTGCTGGAAGGGTGCTACGCGTACCGCCATCCGCCTGTCGGCTCATAGTCGCGAAGCTCATAAGTCCCTACCCCGGAGTTCCCTTCTTTATTAAATTTTGATAATGCCCAGTTCCGTCCTATATCGGGGACACGGGGCAAAAAAGGGGTTAAAAAAGACGCCATGATACAGGTGACGTGTGTGTGTGTGTGTGTGTGTGTGTGTGTGTGTGTGTGTGTGTGTGTGTGTAATTCACCGGGTCGGTCAGGATCGCTTGATGGTCCTCCCTCCCGGAAGGAAGCTGAGAGCTCATATAGTCCAATCTAAGGGCAAGGCTGTCACCTACACACACGCACACACCCGTCCCCTTGCTCAAGAGGAACAGTAACCACCCACTTCGTCGGTGAAACTTTTCGCAACCTGAACGAGGCGCGAACTCCCGTCCACCAGTTGGCAAGCGGGAACGTTACCACTGCACCAGAGAGAGAGAGAGAGAGAGAGAGAGAGAGAGAGAGTGTGTGTGTGTGTGTGTGTGTGTGTGTGTAAGCTAAGTGCCAAAACCAACTAATTACTTCCCAACAGTTCATTCAGGTTAGTGCCAGAATAAAACAACGCTACGGCTCTACATCCATGCCATAGCACTTCTTCGTGACTAGAACCACATTCCACTGATAATCAACTGTTACAACTCAGCAGGAAGATTCAATGATGGCAATTTTGGGCCACGTTGGAGTGAAAGGAGTGTAGATCTGTGAAAATGTGGGTTTCACCTTAGACTCTCTTACCTGAGTGTGTGGCTAATTGTGGTGCTGTTACCTTAGTGTGTGGCTAACTGTACCCACCTGAGTGTGTGGCTAATTGTGAGGATGCTACCTGAGTGTGTGGCTAATTGTGGTGCTGTTACCTGAGTGTGTGGCTACTTGTGGAGCTGCTACCTGAGTGTGTGGCTAATTGTGGAGCTGCTACCTGAGTGTGTGGTTAATTGTACCTACCTGAGTGTGTGGCTAATTGTGATGCTGTTACCTGAATGTGTGGCTAATTGTGAAGCTTTTAGGTGAGGAGAAAAAGTTACCAAGTCTCTCTCAACTTTAATTAGAGAGTAGAAGGTAAGTGAGAGGCAGAGGAGGTGAAATATTAGGCCAACTTTTGTATCTATGGCCGGAGAAACATACCAAGCCTCTCTCAGCTTAGGAATATTAGCCAGCAAAGGAACGTGAGAAAGAGAAGAGGTGAAATATTAGGCCAACTTTTGTATCTATGGCCAGAAAAACACACCAAGCCTCTCTCAGCTTAGGAATATTAGCCAGCAGAGGAAAGTAAGATGCAAAAGAGGTGAAATATTGGGTCAACTTTTGTATCTATGGCCAGAGAAACATACCATACCTCTCTCAGCTTAGGAATATTAGCCAGTAAAGGAACGTGAGAAAGAGAAGAGGTGAAATATTAGGCCAACTTTCGTATCTAAGGGCAGATGATGATGATGATGATGATGATGATGATGATGATGATGATGATGAAGATGATTATGATGATGATGATGATGATAGAGCAGAGACATTAAAGAGAGATGTGAGGGAATATGATTATGGCAACTTGTAAAATAATATAGTCACTATGAGAATTCACTTTTCAACATGTGTATCTTTTTTGTAAGGATGAATTTGCACTTTTGGGTAGCTAAGTATTCTCTCTCTCTCTCTCTCTCTCTCTCTCTCTTTCTAACAGTACTGTGGTCGATGATGTTGAATTATTATTTACGCCACTATGTCACCTCTTTTCTCTATTCATCTGTATCTATCTACCTACCTATCTATCCATCTACCCATCTAACTATCTACTCAACACATCCCTCTCTCCCTCAGCACTACTCTACCTCACACTGCTGTCCCTCCCTTTCTTTATCTATCTATCTATCTATCAATTTACCACACTCCTCTCTCTCTCAGAACTATACCTCACACTGCTGTCCCTCCCCTTCTCTCTTTAACTATGTATGCATCTATCTATCTATCAATCTATCTAATCACCACACCCCTCTCTCCCGCAGCACTACTCTACCTCACACTACTGTCCCTCTCTTTCGCTCTTTATCTATGTACCCATCTATCTATCTATCTACTCACCACACCCATCTCTCCCGTAGCACTACCCTATCTCACACTGCTGTCCTTCTCTTTATCTATCTATTTATCTACTCACCAAACCCCTCTCTCCCGCAGCACTACTCTACCTCACACTGCTGTCCCTCGTCCTGGGGTCAGCGTGGGGGCAAAACCTGACTGACTATGAAGACGACGAAGACGCTGACGAAGACGGTCGCCTCATCGTCCTTACCACCACAGGAACCACCACGGGCACAACTCTCTTCCCCTTCTTCAACATCTCCCTCCTGAACCCCCTGAACAAGCTAGGAAATCTCGGTAACCTGGGTATCGGTAACATTACTATCGGACCCCTGGCTGCGTTACTGACAGGGCTAGCGATTGCAGGATTGACGGCCGCAACTATTACCCTCGCTGTTCTCTTAGGTGTCGGGGCAGCGGACGGTCCATTCTACGATGATTTTTACGATCCCACAGGGTTCGGAGGCATCACGGGCCCCGGTACTGGGCCGTGAGTATGATGGGTCGAAGCAATTTTTAGTAGAATTAGTTTTTTTCTGTTTTTTTTTGTTTTTATTTGGTGCCCCGAGTGTGGTGGTGGGTGTTTGGAAGTGGTGTGGGCATGTCTCTCTCTCTCTCTCTCTCTCTCTCTCTCTGGTGTGTCTGTAGATAGTGTGCATGGATATTATTTCACTTCCATCTTACTACTCCTACCACTACTACTACTAATACTAATACCACTACTACTACTAATACTCTTACTACTACTAATACTAATACCACTACTACTACTAATACTCTTACTACTACTACTACTACTACTACTAACAGAATATGCACAAATACTGCATGCTGTATGTGTCTAAATACAATAAAAAGCTCACCAACTGATTCACTACTACTACTACTACTACTACCACCACCACCACTCCTACTACTACTACTACTACTACCACTACTACTACTCCTCACATAAGCATAACGGGATAAAACACAACACACATAACAAACACACAAACACATCAGCTCTCTCCAAACAACATGGGTCTGGATGTGTGTACTCGACTCGCTTCACCTTAACCTGGCCTAGATTTCCACTGCACTTCTTCGTGACTAGCATCATATTCTAGTGTTAATCTCACATAGCTCAGTGGCAGAAAAAGACACTACTTCGACCCCACAGCCTTTCCATGGCACTTCTTCGTGACTAGCATCATACTGTAGTGTTACTTTGTTGCAAGACAATACTACGGCTCTGCACCTTTTCATAGCACTTCTTCGTGACTAGCATCATATTCTAGTGTTAATCTCTTGTTGCAAAAACGCAATCCTACAGCTCTACACCCTTTCCACAGCACTTCTTCGTGACTAGCAGCATATTCTGGCGTTAATCTCACATAGCTCAGTGGCAGAAAAAGACACACACTACTACGGCTCTACACCCTTTCCACAGCACTTCTTCGTGACTAGCATCATATTCCACTGTTAATTCACTTTTACAACTAACCATTCCAAACAGAGAGAAGACAATTTTAGGCCAAGTTTGAGCAAAAGGAGTATAGAAATTGGGAGGAGGAGAGGTAGACAAAGAATTTATCGTGTCTCCTTTAGTCTCAATAAATCAATAAATATAATAAAAATAAATCGCTTAACTTTAAGGAATGGAGGTTTAACTTGGGTCCTCTCTCTCTCTCTCTCTCTCTCTCTCATCGGCTTCTCTTTGTTTACCTTTGACTGGATGTGGGACAGGGCAGGAGGGGGAGGGGTGGGGGAGGTCAAGATGGGGCATGGGGAGGAGGGGGGGGGTAGAGAAAGCAATGAGAGGTGGAAGCAGGGCACAGAAGGAGGGAAAGCTAGGGCAGGGCAGGGCAGGGCAAGGCAGGGCAGAGCAAGATAAGGTAGAGCAGGACAAGGTATGGTAAGTTAAGGTAGGGCAAGGTACGAAAGGGCAGGGTAGGGCAATGTAGGGTACACCAGGGCAAGGCAGGACAATGCAGGGAAGGGCAAGGAAGGGCAAGGGAAACCAGGATACAATACATCCATTCCCTCCCTCACTTTCGCCAGCAGTCATTTGCAGGGTTGATAGAACAGGGTCGCTTTGCCTCGTCATCTCTTCACACATCCACTCTCTTCTTTGGAGGGGGACCAAACAATTTCTACGTGGCGATTTATTCCTTGACTACTCTTAAAGGAATTTATTTTTCTCTTTTGGCGGGGCGGGGGGGATTTCCAAACAATTTCTACGTGGCGATTTATTCCTTGACCACTCTTAAGGGGATTTATTTTTCTCTTTTGGCGGGGGGGGATTTCCAAACAATTTCTACGTGGCGATTTATTCCTTGACCACTCTTCACTATTCGTTTTTGGCGGGAAATTCTTCTTAACGACTTCTACATGGAGATTTATTCCTGAACAGTTCTTACTAGGATTTATATTTCTCTTTTGGCAAGGGATTTTTCTTAACGACTTCTTCATGGCGATTTATTCCTTAACAACTCTTACTGGGATTAATTTTCTTTCTTAAGCACTATCCTATTTTGACGCGAGGGATTTCTCTTAGCAATTTCTACGTGGCGATTTATTCCTGAACATTTCTTACTGGGATTTATTTTCTTTTAAAACTCTATTCTCCTTCAGACAGACCCCTTAAAGAATTCTACTAAGCGATTTAATTTCTTATCAACTTTTACTAGGATTTAGGGATTTTTCTTAACAGCTTTTACGAGGCGATTTACTACAACTCTTGCTGGAATTTATTTTATGTTCTTGGTACGGCTGATCCCTAACAACATCTACTCAGCGATTTATTTTCTCAACAAGTCAAGATTTTTACCTCTTTTACGGCTCCTCTTTCATTATTGCAAACTCATCAATTCTATCTATCTGTCTATCTATTGCCAGACGCCTTAATCCCGTAAGGTGTGGCCACAAACAAATCGCCTCAATGTCGCCCTGTCCCTCGCCATTTCACTGCCCTGCTCCCAGCTCACACCCCCCTCTCTCATATACCTCTCCACTCCATCCCTTCATCTCATCCACGGCCTCCCCCTCCCTCTCCCCCCCTCCACCTCACTCACATACACTCTTCTCGTTAGTCTCTCACTCTCACACACACTCTCCTCGTTAGTCTCTAGCTCTCACATACACTCCTCGTTTGTCTCTCGCTCTCACATACAGTCTCCTCGTTAGTTTCTCTCTCACATACTCTCCTCGTTAGTCTCTCGCTCTCACATACACTCTCCTCGTTAGACTCTAGCTCTCACATACACTCTCCTCGTTAGTCTCGCTCTCATATACACTCTTCATTAGTCTTTCTCTCTTACATACACTCTCCTCGTTAGTCTCTCGCTCTCCATCCTCTCCACATGGCCAAATCACCTCAGGGTATTTCTCCTAACGCTTCTCATCCTCGGCCTCCCCCTCCCTCTCCCCCTCACTCACATGCACTCTCCTTGTTAGTCTCTCGCGCTCCATCCTCTCCACATGGCCAAACCACCTCAGTGTATTTCTCCTAACGCTTTCTATCACATCCACATCCACACCACAGCGCTCCTTCACTGTCACATTTGTCTGTCTGTCTCTCCACGTAACTCCACATGATCCTCTCAGATAAACTCTCCTAGTCAGTCTCTCATTCTCTCTCCTCTCCACATGGCCAAACCACCTCAGTGTATTTCTCCCAGCGCTTTCTCTCACATCCACATCCACACACAGCGCTCCTTCACTTCCACATTTGTCTGTCTGTCTCTCCACGTATTTTATTCTCTGTGTATATATGTATTTGTGTACATGTATAATAGAATGTATATATATTGCTATAGTATGTGTATATATATTAGTAATTTTGTATAGCATTTGTATATAGAAGTGGATTTTTTCTTTTCTTTTTAAATCAACACAGAAATATTGTACACCACACCACGTTACCCTCATGCCATACCACACTACACCACACCTCATACCACACCACACCACACTACATCTCACCACACCACACTACACTATACCACACTACACCACACCACACCACACACTGTCATACCAGCCTAGTACCTCATACCACATCACACCACACAGCAGCACACCATACACTCTGACATCTCAACAAAATTCTCACATCACATCACACCACTTCACCATACCACAGCACACCACACTACACTCTTACATCACACTAACTCCATTCAACACCACACCACAGCACACCACACCAAACACCCTACATCACCACAAACTCACGTCAACACATTACACCACTCCACACCATACCATACCACACAAAACCATACTCCAATATTCCACATCACTCTACACCACACCACACCACACCACCACATTCTATCACACCACTACATTCTTCCACCACACCACACCACACCATACCACCACACTCCTCCACCACACCACACCACACCACACCCCAGAGGCCAAAATTCTCAGGTTCATCTCTGTACATAATACTACTACTAACACCCCCTCCCTTCCCCTCTCCTGCCCCCTCCTTATTTCCCTCCCTTTCCTCCGCCCCCTCCCCTTTCCTACACCCCCTTCCTCTTTCCATCACCCTTCCTTCGCCCCTTCCTCTTTCCAACACCCTTCCTTCACCCCCTCCTCTTCCCATCACCCTCCTTCACCTCCTCCCCTTCCCATCACCTTTCCTTCGCCCCCATCCCTTTCCCCTATCTTCCTTTGCCCCCACCCCTTTCCCCTTTCTTCCTCCGCCCCCTCCCCTTTCCCCTCTCCCCCTCCCGCTTCGTCTGGCTGCCCCCCTCCCAGGTTCGTCACAGGTCCTGACTACGACGCAGGCTCAACCTTCAGCACGACCTACATCAAGAGGGCCCTGAAGGAGGCGGCGAGGAAGTATGGGCGTAAATAAGTGGTACACCCCTAACGCCTCTCTCTTAGCGATTTATTCTGGACACTAAAGTGGCAAATTTTGTAACATTTCTCCTTTAGTGATTTATTCTGGATATTAAATTTCGTGAAGTCTCTCCTTTAGTGATTTAGTCTAGACATTATAGTGACAAATTTCGTGAAGTCTCTCCCTTAGCGATTTATTCTGGACTTTTAAGTGACAAATTTCGTGAAGTCTTTCCCTTAGTGATTTATTTTGGATATTATAGTGACAAATTTCGTGAAGCCTCTCCCTTAGTGATTTATTCTGGATATTAAAGTGACAAATTTCGTGAAGTTTCTCCCTTAGCGATTTATTCTGGACATGAGAGTAGCACAGATTTCGTATAAACATAGATTTCGGTATAAATATAAATGAGATACAAGGGAAAGTCGTGGTGAAATACGCAAAAATAAATCGCTAATGGACAAGAACTACACAGCTTCTCCTGCTATCTGAAGTCTTACGATTCAAAGGGAATATTTCTTTTACTTATTAGTATATATTATCTTTATTTATTGATTGATTGATTTTAGTACTTTTTTCTGCAAACACCTGACTGCCAAATTTAGCACATTAGCCTTCTTAACACCTCTTTCTTAGCGATTTGGTCTATATATTACACAGATTCTCTCCAGTATCGAAACTATCTCCACCAATAACATACTAGAGGGTATGGCGGTATAAGAGGGAAAATAAATCGCTTAGGAAAAGGTGTAACGGGATATTCAAGGCCACTGAAAAAAACAACCCCTTCCCATATACTACGATGTTGCTGAAAAATACACTGAGATATGATGATGATGATGATGATGATGATGATGATGTGATGATGAGGAGGAGGAGGAGGATTATTACTGTAATTATTTTTATTATTATTGCAGTTGTTGTTGTTCTTTGTCTTGTTTTTATTATTATTATTATTATTATTACTGATGTCAATTATATTTTTCGTTTTACGTTTTCTGTCCACACAATCTCTTGAGTGTGTGGAAGAGTTTTGTTATTTGGGAGACATGTTGTGTGCTGGAGGTGGGGCTGGAGCTAGCTCTGTGGCTAGGGTGAGAAGTGGTTGGAAGAAGTTCAGGGAGCTCTTGCCTCTCCTGACATTGAGAGGGCTCTCCCTACGTGCTAAGGGGTCTTTGTATGCTGCATGTGTTAGGAGTGTAATGCTGTATGGCAGTGAGACCTGGGAAGTGAAGGAGGAAGATATTCGCCGGCTCAGATGTACAGAAATGACAATGATTAGGTGGATGTGCAGTGCGTCCCTGCGTCCAAGGCCTGGAGGGGCTGGGTTTACAATGGAAGAGTTGAGAGGTAGGATGGGACTGGAGTGTATTGGTGTTGTGATGAGGAGAGGTAGATTGAGATGGTTTGGACATGTGGAGAGGATGGGAGATGATAATTGGGTGAGGAAGGTGAGAAGTGTTAATATTGGGGGTGGGGTTATGAGGGGTAGACCGAGAAAGACATGGGACGAGGTCATTAAGTGTGACCTTAGGGTTAAGGGACTGAACAGGGAGGCTGCAATGGATCGTGCAGCGTGGAGAGCCGCCATTAGGTGACCAAGGCCGACACATGCAAGCATGTTGGAGCCTTTAAAAACGAAAACGATAAAAACGAAAATGTCCACATATTTTTCCTGTCAATTTATTTTTTTTTTTTTTTTTTTTGGCTGATTTTTTTCGACTTAATTTGTCTTGATTAAATTTTTGCTTTTTTTAATCTATATATTTCTCTTGTTTATTTTTTTTCATTTCTTCTGTCAATTTAGTTTTTCTGTGGATTTTATATTTTTCTGCTGATTTGCTTTTCCTGTCATAAATCTTCCTTTCAATTTAAAGTTCTACATAAATAATTCTGTTTTGTACGTGACTCACAATGCTCAGTGACTCATACGTGACTCAAAAAGCGACATAAACTCAATTTCCCCCTTGACTCAACGACTCAAAAAAATACTATTTACATTTTTCTTTTCAAAATGACGTACTTTACTGACTCAGAATTTAGTGACTCAAAATTTACGTTGTTTAGTGACTCTAATAACTAAAAATCTACGTCGTTCAGTGACTCAAAACCGACGTCTGGATATACCAAGCACTTTCTTCTGACTAAAGATAGGCAAACTGAACTCACAGTGACTCAGAGACAGACGTACGCAATTACTGATGCATTTCTCTGGCACACAAGATGCACAGTGACTAAGAAATGACGCAAATTGATGTAAAGACGCACTTATTCAATTTTTAAGCGGGTAAAATGCAGAACCGACTCACTGATTTTACGTTTCCTCCTCAGTATTGACGTAAATATTATACCTTACATTTTCTATGACGCAGTATTTCTTAGACGTAAAAAAAAGACGTATTATTTAAGGACTCTAGTCAATATTTTGACGCAGCTCTCGCCCCCTGACGCCAAAGACACTCGTAAACCCTTCTCAGTGACGTAACAAATGACGTTCTTTGCAATCCTGTGACCCTTCTCTGATACCGGTACTACTTTTAAGAGTGTGATGCAACTGTGACGTTATTCTAGTTTGACGTAATATTAGCAACGTTTATGACGCTTCCCCAATACCGGTACTACGTTTAAGATAGTGACGCATGTGTGTGATGTAATGTGACGCACCTACTTTGACGCATGACTGACTGGCTGACGTTGTGAATCTGACGTAATCTAGTTTGACGCACGACTGCTACGCCATTTATCACCATCAATGACGCATCTCTCTCTCTTTCTCTCTCTCTCTCACTCCAACACATTTTATAACATGACCAATGCAACTAACGTAAAGGTAAATGATGCAATGACGTAACCAGATCTCATACCCCAACGAATGACGCTTAATTTGACGTAAGTTCAATCCCCCGACATGTACCAAAGACCCCGACTGATGTAAATGCTCAAATGATGCACTTAGCTCATGTACTTTCACACTGACGCAACTCTGAGACGCGTTTTCATCCACTGACGCACCTCCACGACGCAGACTCGTGTTCATGTCTGGTAAGCTTCCTAACACCTCTTCCTTACCGATTTGTTTTGGGTATAGCTTGTTAATATCGTTTTGTACACTATATATCCAGGGTATGGTGAAACTGGAATGATTTAAATAACACAGTAGAGGACGGCAAGGTATAATAAGCAAACTAAATCACTTGGGAAGAGGTGTTAGGGAGCTTCCTTAACCAACGGGAATACGAGCTTTAGACGCACGCTCTATTTTATGCTCAATGAACTGACGGATTTTTGACGCATCTGGTCTTACTCTAACCACTTTTACGCATCTGGTCTTACTCTAACCACTTTTACACATCTGGTCTTACTCTAACCACTTTAACGTGCCTTTCATAGACGTATTTTTATCTGAAGCATCTTCCGACATACCCTATTTGACGTACCTTCCCTGATGCGACCCAACGTGACACACTTCCTCCGACGCACTGTGATGCACATTTTCTTAGTGTAGTATGTATTGACACTCTTTCCTGACGCATATAATCTCAGTGTAATAATCTATGATGTATCTTTCTAATGCACCTTGTCTTGAGTATACTTGTCTGATGTAGTTTCTTTCATGCATATTCTGACGCATTCTGTATGACGTATCAGCCTCCTCTCTCTCTCCCTCACACTCATTAGCAGTTACTTTATTTTCCGTCACTACTCCCCCCCCCCTCTCTTTCTCTCCCTCTCTCATTAGCAGTTACTTTATATTCCGTCACTACCCCCACTCTTTCTTTCTTTTCTCTCTCTCCCTCCCTCTCTCTTTATCAGTTACTTTATTTTCCATCATTACTCCCACCCCCCTCTCTCTCTCTCTCTTTCTATTATCAGTTTATCTTCTGTCACTACCCTCCCTCTCTCTCTCTCTAATGACCTGACATGACCCAGTACAAGACAGTGCCATGGTGACCTTATGACCCCATCTGCTCAAACTCTCTCTCTCTCTCTCTCTCATTATTATTTTTGCTTTGTTATTCTCTATCTTCTTCTAACTTCTCTCTCTCTCTCTCTCTCTCTCTCTCTCTCTCTCATTCACTGCAGGCGGTGAACACAAATAACTACCATTTATCATAACCAATATCCTTTAGCAAACGAAACAATAAAAAATCACTCTCTCTAATATTAAAGTTAGTTTTAAAAAATATATTTAAACTATTTTTCTAGAGATAAATTCTGTACAGGTCATTGTTAAAAATATTGTTGCTTTTATTATTATTGTTATTTATTTTAAGTTATTTTGGAGTTATTTATGTTGTAAATAAATGGATTATTATGCATGAGTTGTTTCTTTGTCCCTTTGAGAGAGAGAGAGAGAGAGAGAGAGAGAAGGGCAAGCTGTACCACAAAAGGTCCTACGATCCATACCGAGGTGCCATGAATGGAGTATGTTGTTACCCTTGAGAGAGAGAGAGAGAGAGAGAGAGAGAGAGAGATGCCTAGATGGTTTCATAAGACAGACATACAGATAGATATACTGAAAGCTACACACACACACACACACACACAAATACTAATTAACAATTCATTCAATATTTCATCCATACCCATCGACATGTCATAAAAATACCCCCGCTAATACCACTACACCAGTCCTGAATAAGACAGCCATGGTATGTATTCAGTATGGACGGTGGGTGTTAGCGTCGAAGTGGTGACATGTGAAGGTGCGTGGTACTAAATGGTATATGTATGAGTGTTAGGCTTTATGGAATGGATTTGAGAGAGAGAGAGAGAGAGAGAGAGAGAGAGAGAGAGAGAGAGAGAGACAGACAGACAGACAGAGAACGAAGGAAGAGTGTCAAGAGAGTTTGCACTGCCTGAGAGAGAGAAGAGAAAGTGGAAGAACGGTGAGAGAGAGAGAGAGAGAGAGAGAGAGAGAGAGAGAGAGAGTTACATAGACTTACATAGATATACAGACCACACAGACCTGACGGTCCCTACGAGGTGGTCCGGCCTTAATACTAATATGCCTTAATATTAATACAGTGCATAGGAGCAGGAGAAAAGGATAGCACAGCAGAAGGCTCTCTCCCCCACCCTCCAGACCCTCCGGTATTTCCCGTACAGGAAGCTAGAGAGGAAGCAATACCTTGCAGGAATGAAAAACCTGACGGAATTTTATAGGATCGGCAGAAAGTAGAATAATATGGAAAAAGAAAATTTGTGCATACAGCCACATACTTACTCTATGCATGCAATTTTTTTAATGTTTTTTTTTTTTTTTAAATATAAAAAGATGAATAGAATGTTCATCTATTATATATACCCTAAAATACTGTCTGTGTCTAATAGACAAATGACTGCAGACGCGAATATGCAATAATTGCTCCATCCTAACTAAACGATATCAATTGCGTCAAGATACATGTTCAGTCTCTTTTTAAATATATTTATGGTACCACTCTCAATCACATTCCCAGGGAATTTATTCCACTCACTTACAACAGAGTAAGTGAAGAAGTTTTTGGCTGTATCAAGATTAGCCCTCCTTGCTTGCAACTTCATACCCGTTTTCTAAGAGAGAATAGGTGTAATTCCCTGAGTCTCTCGAGATATGGTTTATTCCTCAGGGACGGGATTAACTTGGTAGCCCTACGCTGGACAACTTCGAGGAACCCAAAATTGCAATGCAAACTCTAAGTGTGGCCTGACTATGCTTTTGTATAGGGGGATTACAATATCTTTGCTTTTATACGTATAATGTCTTGATGAAGCGTAGGGCACTGTTGGCTTTATTGGCGGCAGAGATACACTGATTTGAACATTTCGGATCGTCTGAAATTAGTACGCCTAGATCTTTAACTAATGAGGACTTGCTAATGATTTGGCCCTTCATTTCGTAATCATACCTTTTGTTTTTCTTCCCACATTGCAGTACCTGACATTTACTTACATTGAAGGGCATTTGCCATTTTTCTGACCAGCTGACAATTTTGTTAAGGTCATTTTGAAGGCTAATTCTGTCTTCTTCAGTTAATATAGTGTTGCCGATTTTTGTGTCGTCCGCAAATTTAGAAATGAAGTTGTTTAGGCCAACATCGATATCGTTAATATACATAATAAATAGGACTGGTCGCAACACCGATCCCTGAGGAACACCACAGGTCACTGGAGCCCAGTCTGACTCCACTCCATTTATAACGACTCGTTGCTTTCTCTCCCTTAACCAGCAACGTATCCACCCATGAATATTTCCGTCAATTCCAAGAGAGAGAGAGAGAGAGAGAGAGAGAGAATTTTATCATCATTATTGTATCATTATAATTAAATTTATCTTGATTGTAATTGGGGCAGGCACCATCCACTCACTCGATGTAGTGCTACCTTCAACTGACTACACTGAGCAACAAGACAAATGGCTTCACGTACCCATGGAAACCATTTACTATGCTGGATGGTAACCATGACAAAAAATCAATCAATATTCAACATACGCTGGGTGGTAACCATAACAAAAATCATACAACATACTACGCTGAGTGGCAACTATAACAAAAATCATACAACATACTACGTTGGGTGGTAAGCATAACAAAATCAACCACCATACAACATACTATGCTGTATGGTAACCAAACCAAAAAATCAATCACCATACAATATACTACGCTGGGTGGTAACCATAACAAAAATAAATCATACACCACACAATAAGCAGTCACCAAATACAGTCACCAGGCACAACATACAGTTACCAGTTCACCTTTATAAAGGCCAATCACGTCCCTATTTTACGACCACAGATACGACACCTACCCACTTCCTCTCTCTCTCTGTCTCTCTCTCTCTTCCCTTACTTCCTCCTTTCTTTCCTTCTTTTCCTCCCTCTTTCCCTTTCCTTCCTTTCCCTTACTTCCTTTCTCCTTCCCTTCCTCCCTTCTTCCCTTCCCTTCCTCCCTTCTTCCTTTCCCTTCCCCCTCCCTTCTTCCCTTCCCTTCCTCCCTCCTTCCTTCCCTTCCCTTCCTCCATTCGTCTCCTCTCTTCCCTTCTTCCCCTCTTCCCTTCCCTTCCTTCCTCCTCGTCCTCCCTTTCCCACCCCCCCTCATCATTTCTTCCCCTCCCCTCACCTTTCCCCTTCTCCCTCCCCCTCCCCCTCCCCTCCCCTCCCCCTCCCCTACACCACACGAGGCCTACTAACACCATACACTATAGGTCAGATCTTGTTTTTGTTGTTGTTTGTTGTTGTTGTGATCCTTCTTTTACTGCCCCTTTCTTGTTCTTCCTCTTCTTCTTTTCCCTCCCTTTCTTCTTCTTCTTCTTCTTCTCCTCCTCCTCCTCCTCTTCCTCCTCCTCTTTCTTCTTCTTCTTCTTCTCCTCCTCCTTTCCTTCTTCTTCTTCGTCTTCTTCTTTTTCTCCTCCTCCTCCTTCCTCTTTACTTCTTGTTTCTATATATATCCAATCCTCCCCCACCCCATTCAGAAGCGTAGGGTCTCAGGGCTTGGCTAAAAAGTCCCCACATTTAAGGCAAGGGTGACCAGCCTCTCTCTCCCCTGAGTGGCATTATGTGAGCAATAAGCTCCAGCCACCCTCATATATAAACTCTTACAGGATCTATACGGGTTGATGCACCTTAACCTACCAGACCACCAGGCTTCACTTGGTGTTATGGTTACCACCCAACGTAGTCAATAATTTTCTGGTTGCAGGAAACGATTCAGCTTATCATCCAGTGTATAGCCACCTGAAGATAACACTATATCGCCTCACTGCCCCCGTGTCATCCGTCAACACGCTGCCCTCTCTCCACACCACATCGCTCTCATTAACCTCTTCACCCCAATGCTTCCTTCCTTCTTCCCTACCCTTTCCTTCCCTTCCTATCTCCTCCTTTCCTTTCTTTCACACCACCCTCATTATTAACCCCTCCACACCAACGCATCCTTCCTTCTTCCCTACCCTTTCCCTCCCTTCCTCCCTCCTCCTTTCCTTCCCTTCCCTCCTATCTATCTATCTACAGCCGGACGTCACAATACCTTAAGGGGTGGCCGTTTGTGAGTTATAATTGTTTCACGGGGAGGGGCACTAACCCTCCGCCAACCCACTTGTTGACACGTAGGGAACACGTATGGGTTGGTTATATAGTTACCACCCAGCGCTTTAAATAGTTTCCTGGCTTACAGAAACCATTAGGCTTGTCATTCAAAGTAATGCCGCTTGAAAAGATGAATAATAAAAAGTGACAGGAAAGACGGGAGAAACAGGAAGAGAGGAAGGCAGACATAGAAAATGTAGGAATGATAAAGATGAAGGAAGAAGTGGGCAGCACTACATCACGTGAGTGGATGATGGTCGCCACTCAATGCAAAGCCACCTGAAAAGGAAAGAAGTGTAACAAACTGACAGGAAAGATGGTAGAAATAGGAAGAAAGACAGACACAGAAAAACAAGGATAAAGGTGAAGGAAGAAGTAGGCAGCACTACATCAAGTGAGTGGATGATGGTGGGGAATAGGGAGAGAGGAGGACAGACACAGAAAAAGAATTATAGGGGTGAATGGAGAAACAAACAGCACTACATCAAGTGAATGGATGATGAAAATAGGAAGAGAGGAGGACAGACACAGAAAAAGAATGATAAGGATGATGGAAAAAGTAGGCAGCACTACATCAAGTGAGTGGATGATGGTCGTCGTCTAATATCAGTAAACAGGAAGCCAGGAGAGCACATATGGGGTGAAAAAGGCCAAGTTCGAGAGAGAGAGAGAGAGAGAGAGAGAGAGAGAGAGAGAGAGAGAGAGAGAGAGAGAGAGAGCCCTGCATATATTTCTGACGGGGTAATGAGACAGGTGTGTGGCAGGAAGACCGACACGTGTAGAAAAAAAATGGAGAAAGTCCTCAGGTTTCCCCTTTACGTGTTGCCCGTTTTCTTTCTGTTCTTTTTTTTACTCTCTCTCTCTCTCTCTCTCTCTCTTGTAATAACACCACTTATAACAAATAGCAATATCTGTGTACTCAGTAATTACTCAACTCATTGTCTCATTTTCTTTCAAGTCTCTCTCTCCCTCCCCCTCTCTCTCTCTCTCTCTCTCCCTTAGGCAAAGCGACGGGCTCGTTAATAATAGACCTAAAAGGCAGCGCATAGTTTGAAAAATGGGTCTTCGTGGGTGAGAGAGAGAGAGAGAGAGAGAGAGAGAGAGAAACCAACTAAAAACAAAAGACCATCACAATTACATCCACCCTCCCCCACCCCACCCCAACCCCCTTCCCATAGGCGTAACATATGGTCAACCCTCCCCCTAGAACCCCCCTAGAAGCATATGGGTGGGACTGGTATAGTGTGGGTCAAATTGTATGGGGGGGGGAGCCATAGGGACGGGGGTATATATACGAGGGCGATGGGTAGGGAAGGCTCAGTGCGCATCTAGATCTGCAAGAGTTTACATCGCTCCTTCTCATCACCTCAAGTCGGCATGGCATTCAAGGGTACGGATTAGGGGAACATGCCTTGGAGAAATAACACCTTGATTTGTGAGCATTGTGAGAGAGAGAGGGACGCCTTCACGTGGTGGCACCGATAAAACCAGGCGCCTACACCGTCCGGTTATACGAAAAGGTGGTCTGCAGAAGAAGGGCAATTTAAGATGTGTCCAGATGTAGCTAAAACTATACTCTAACTAGGCGTAAATGGAGAAGAGACTAACGAGGAGTGTATGTGAGTGAGGTGGAGGTGGGGAGAGGAGGGAGGCCGAGGATGAGATGGTGGGATGGAGTGGAGAGGTATATGAGAGAGGAGGTATGAGCTGGGAGGAGGGCAGGGAAATGGTGGGGGATAGGGCGACACGGAGGCGATTTGTTTGTGGCCACCCCTTACGAGACTAAGGCATCTGGCAAGAGATACAGATAGATAGCTAGACAGATAGATAAATAGACAAAGTAAATTCTAGTCGCTGGGCTGAAAGTAATAATATTCGCAAACACTAGAATATGATGCTAGTCACGAAGAAGTGCTGCAGAAAGGACGAGCATCTTCGCCAGGTTAAAGTGTCTATCTCTCAACAGGTCAAATCATCCCACTGGCACTTCTTATCAGCTTAGGAGTGTGTCTAGCGGAAGTCACGAAGCAGAAGGAGGCCACGAAAGACAAGGAATCCCGCCTCTTCTTCACCACCACTACGGGCACCAGCAACGCGCAGACCATCACCCTTGGGACCCTAGCCACTCAGAGCATCACCGTCGGTCTGGATGCTGCGATTCTGATTGGTCTGGCCCTAGCTGGTCTCACTGCCGCGGTCATCGTTCTGGCCATCTTGCTGGGGATCGAGAGTGGCGACAAGAAATACGAATCGACGGGGTACACAGCCCCCACGTGAGTTTGAGATCTGGGGGATTTTGTTGAGTTACCCCTATTTGTGACTCTCTACTCTTTAATTTTTCCTCTTTTCTTCTTTTTTCCCTCGTTTCTCTTTTTTCCTCTTTTTTCTCTCTCGTTCTTGCCCACATGAGTTTGAAATTTGGGGATAGAGTTGAGTTACCCCTGCTTGTGACTCTCTGCTCTTTAAATTGTCCTCTTTTCTCTCTTTTTCTCCTCTTTTTCTCTCTCTTTCTGTTAGGGATCGAGAGTGGGGACAAGAGATACGAATCAACGGGGTACACAGCGCCCACGTGAGTTTGAAATTTGGGGGAATTTAGTTGAGTTACCCCTGTTTGTGACTCTCTTCTCTTTAATTTTTCCTCCTCTCTCTCTCTCTCTCTCTCTCTCTGAACACCAACTCTGCATGACTCACTCCTCACAAAATACCTAAAAAAGATAACTATGCATAAACTTTCTTAAACCCTGTAAATAGTAATAATAATAATAATAATAATAATAACAATAATAATAATAAGGGCAATATTTCTAGTAGCACAGGAGGTTTTCTAGCACCTTTTCTTTAGCGATTTATTTATTTATTTATTTATCACAACTCTGGAGATTTGGTAACACTTTTTCCTTAGCAACTTAATTTTTTTTTTTGATGGGTAGTTTGGAAAATAAATCGCTAAGGAAGAGGTGAATGCATGAATGTATATAATCTCGGCCCCTGAGAATTTATATATCATGTGTATAGTGTAAAAATGTATATATGGTAACTATATGGTGTTTGTATATATGTATTTACTTGAAAAATCCCTAATCACTCCACTATACCACCCCACACTCACACCAGGATACCACATCACTATAGCTTTACCTAACACCATTGAGATACACCATAACACACCAATCACAACATCAAGACATCATACCACCTCTTATACTACATTATACCATATCTTAAATACATCACTCCACAACCACATCACATATCAATTATCACATACCACACGACACCAAAACACCAGCCAAACTCACACCAGGATAATACCACATCACTTTAATTTTACTTAACACCACTACAGAGATACACCACAACACAGCACACCGCTTGAAATGCATCACGTCATCACATCACACTTAACATCCGTCATTTCACATCCACATCACATATCATCACATACTACAAAGACACACCATACCAATACATACCCCTACATCACCACACTACATCAGCACATCACACTACCTCTACATCACACAGCATACCACAACATTACTTACTAAAATACCACCTTAATTCATGCACCACAACACCTCACCACACCACATGACATCACCCTTATAATTACGCACTTGTACCTCACTTACACCACTCACACCACCCTCATACCACTTATACCACACCAGATTACACCAGGACTCCACAAACACACCAGCTCCTCACCACAAACCCACCACAGGCACCCTACCAACCCAAGTCCTCAGATGTAAATAGTAACAATCTAACTAACACCTCTCTTTCCCCTCCTCTCCCTTCCTTCCCCCTCCCTCCTTCGTCTGCCCCTCCTACAGGTCCTACGCCACCGCCCCAGCCTACGAAGAGAGCTCCTACGTTGTCCACAGGTCCCTGGAGGAGGCGGCAAAGAAGTTCGAGTGATTCTGAAGCTCCGAGACAATGAAGCGGTTTCGAATCTTTTCCCTCGGTTAGCCCAGATTCTTGGATATTTCCCTCAGGACAATCATGCCTTATTTTCCTTTATATTTGCTACCTCAAGATGGCCTCATTAATTTATTAAAGACCTGCTGTACTGAAGGGCTTAATGAAGGCTATATCAAACCCCTCCAGTTCGGATCATCTCTTACACGCTGAATACAAGATTCTGGATGTAACGAGACCACTATGGAAAAGCGTCATCAAACTACAAACATGACTCGAAGAACTTTCCACACTAGTTCAGATTTCACCACCAATGTGTACCTAAACTTCAAACTCTTTAAAACTTTTCGAAAACATCAAAATTAATCAAAATTTTCTAAACTTTGAAGCTGACTCTACGAACACTACTGCTTCCACTTTTTGCTTCTTCGGATGGATTTCTTCACGTGCCAATTCTCTGATGCACTCCAAACCTCATTCATCTACCTACATCAACCAGAACAATTATTTTGGTTGTATCTTGCCTCTGGATGCTTGCAAGAAGGACTCAGAGACCTAACGAGGAAATGCTCAACATCTAGAAGTGCGTCTGACTTCTTTTGCTGACGTAATCCACTCAAACGCACCTCTTGCACTGACGCACAGACCTTGACGCACTTCACCTCAATGACCCACCTGTTTTGACGTATAGCAACCTCAGCGATGGGTTTCAAGCAGCGCACTCACTCATGACGCACCTGAACGCACCTTGACAATGCACTTACTGTTGAATCACACTTAGATGAGACAGTAGAGAATAACGACTCAGTGACGACCCTTGTAGACTGTATAACCCTCCCAGTGACCTGCCATGACCTAAGCTAACTCCCCCAAGATATGACCTAAGTTAAACTGACTCTCCATGACCTGATCTTAGCTAAACAAACTCCCCCTAGACATGATGTGACCTAAACCGACTCTCCATGACCTCATCTTAATTATTTTGACTCCCTGTAAATTTCTCTTGAACCAAACTGTGACCTGATGACCTAGACTGCCTCCTCATGACCCGACCTGACTAAGACCGATTTCGAGCGACCTAAACTAATTCACCGTGACCCGAAATGACCTAAATCAACTTCCCCATGACCTAAACTGACCGAATCAGCCTCCTAGTGACCTAAGATGACCTAGACCAACTTCCCCATATTAGCTCTAACCCAGACCGACTCTCAATGACCTAACCCGACCCCAGCGACTGACCCACCGCAACCAGCCTGACCCACCATACCGCGACCTGGACTGACCGCTAGTGACCTGACCAGAAGCGACGATGGACGACTTCTGACCGTGCCATATTGACATTTTTTACCCCGCCTTGCTCAAACTTTCCCTGCCTGTCGAGCAAAAATTCCCTCAACCTTTTCTGCTTTCATATCTTCCTTTCAGATAATCTACCCTAAATTAACCGCACAGAAAAATCCCTGCCTTCTCCCCTACCGCATGAGCTTGGTTCAGAATTTCCCTAAAATATTTCCTAGTTTGTTATTAATCTGCAGAAAACTCCCTGTGTTTTTCCAAGTCAATTTTTCCCGTTTAATAATTTTCTTCCCTAGATGATCAAATTTCCTTCCCTACCCAATCTTCTTCCCATCTATAATTTCCCCACCCAGTCTCTGCTAAAATAATAACAGCAATAATAATAATAATAATAATAATAATATAATAATAATAATAATAATAATAATAATAATAATCCTCTACACAAGAATCCCTGTTTACTTTCTCTCCTATCATTCTCAGGGCTTATAATTTTCCCCCCAAATATTTCCCTGTTACAATTTCTTCCCTGCCAAGCTGTGTTCTATTTTAAAGGTTATTTCCCTGCCAGAGAGAGAGAGAGAGAGAGAGAGACCCCTTCACGTGGTGGCAGGATGGTAATATAGGAATACTTTGCCGTGGAATAGACAAAAACAATAAATAAACGTATCTGTCTATCTATTTATCTATCTATTGCCAAACGCCTTAATCCCGTAAGAGGTGGCCACAGACAAATCGCCTCCATGTCGCCCTGTCCCCTGTCATTTCGTTGCCCTTCCCCCAACTTACACCCCCCTCTCTCATATACCTATCCACCCCATCCCTCCATCTCATCATCGGTCTCCCCATCCCTCCACCTCACTCACATACACTCTCCTAGTTAGTCCCTCACTCTCCATCCTCTCCACATGACCAAATATATATATATGAAAAAATAGAAAAACAATATTACTTAATTTTCTTCTTTTGGCGGGGCGAAACACACACACACACACACACACACACACACACACACACACACACACACACACACACACACACACACACGACAAAAGACACAGGAGAGGACGTGTGACGAACAAAGAAAAAAAGAAAGTTGTTATAATTCACTTGTTATTGTTCTGTTATTTATTGTTAAGTTATTTTTGTAAAAGGCAGAAAAATAAATAAAAAATGATTGATTTTTTTCGTATTGCTCTCCTTACAACGGGTCAACTCTGGAACTGTCTCCCTCTGTATTGGTGATATTTTCGTACTGCTATCCTTACAACGGGTCAACTCTGGAACTGTCTCCCTCTGTATTGGTGATATTTTCGTACTGCTATCCTTACAACGGGTCAACTCTGGAACTGTCTCCCTCTGTCTGTATTGGTGATATTTTCGTACTGCTATCCTTACAAGTGGTCAACTCTGGAACTGTCTCCCTGTCTGTATTGGTGATATTTTCGTACTGCTATCCTTACAACAGGTCAACTCTGGAACTGTCTCCCTGTCTGTATTGGTGATATTTTCGTACTGCTATCCTTACAACAGGTGAACTCTGGAACTGTCTCCTTCTGTCTGTATTGGTGATTTTTTCCGTATTGCTATCCTTACAAGAAGTCAACTCTGGAACTCTCCCTCTATATTGGTGATATTTTCGTATTGTTATCCTTACAACGGGTCAACTCTGGAACTGTCTCCTTGTATTGGTGATATTTCCGTATTGCTATCCTTACAACGGGTCAACTCTGGAACTGTCTCCCTGTATCGGTGATTTTTTTTCGTTTTGCTATCTTTACAATGGGTCAACTCTGGAACTATCTCCCTCTGTCTGTATTTCCTACTGCCTATGATCTCCAGTCTTTCAAACGCAGTGTGTCCAGGCATCTCGAAATGAACGCATCTTGAATTTGGCTCTGTTATCTTGTTTTTGTTTTTTCTTGGAGGGAACAATTTGCTGGCTCCTGGCCTTTGGTTCCTTCTTTCTTGCATAAAAAAAAAACAGCCAGATGCAAAAGTTGGTCCAAAATTCTCAACTAGCATTGTGCCTTGCCTCCAATACTTCTCATTCCTCTCTCTCTGTCTATCTATCTGTTTATCTATCTATCTATATATTAAACACTTCATTGCCACAGCCTGAAGGGGAAGTGTCCTCAAACTTTTGCTCACAGCTGTAAAACTAATACAATATGCCTAATCTACTCTCTCTATTTACCTTTGTCTATCTTTCTGTCTACCTGATATATATACAGAGAGATAGATAGATAGATGGATGGATAGATAGATAGAGAGAGAGAGAGAGAGAGAGAGAGAAGATCGTAACGCCTCTTTATAAGTATGGTCTGTGAGGTCTGTGTATCAGCCAATATATATCTATCTATCCATCTATCTATCTATCTATTTATCCATCTATCTATCTATCTATTTATCCATCTATCTATCTATCTATCTATCAATCAATCTATCTATCCACCCATCCATCTATCTATCTATATATCTACCTACCTATCCATCTATCTATTTATCTATCCATCCATCCATCCATCTACCTATCTACCCATCCATCCATCTATCTATCTATCTATCCATTCATCCATCCATCCATCCATCTATCTATCTATCCATCCATTTATCTATCTATCTATCTATCCATCCATCTATCTATCTGTCTATCTACCTATCCATCTATCTATCTATCTATCTATCCATCCATCTACTCATCCATCTATCTGACCTAAATTCACAAAACTCTCCAAACGCCAATACACCGTAAAACCAAAAAAATAATAATAAAAAAATATAAAAAAAATAAGTAACGTTAACTCTGAAAAAATTAATTAAAATATATTGTTTTTTGATCTGCCAAGTAAAAAAAAAATAATATGATACGGTCCGAAAAATTATGGGAAGAAAATAGGCTTTATATTTATCAGGAAGGAAGAAATTAGTTGTTGTTATTATTATTATTATTACTATTATTATTATTACTATTATTATTATTATTATTATTATCACTATCATTATTATTGTTGTTGTCGTAGGTGGTATCATTATTATTACTATTATTATTATAGTTATTATTATTATTGTTATTATTATTATTATAATTATTATTATTATTATCATTATAGTAGTAGTAGCAGTAGTAACAGTAGTAGTAGTAGTAGTAATAGTAGTAGTAGTAGTAGTAGTAGTAGTAGTAGTAGTGTTAGTTGTTGTTGTCAGATGTAATAATAATAATAATAATAATAATAATAATAATAATAACAATAATAATAATAACAATAAACAATAACAGTTTTTCTTTCCTTTTTAGGGCATTAAGGTCAAATAACATCACTTTACACTTTTATTAACAAACCAATTCATATAAATAACTTAAATCAACATAACAAAACATCAGTATAAATCCTAGTATAAGTAAATCCATAATCATTATATATTTTTATTTATCTATCTATTTATTTACCTCCCTATTTATCTATTTATTTGTTAACTCTTTCCTCCTCACCTTAACAAGTCTATTTATCTATCTATCTGTTTATTTACCTCCCTATTTATCTATTTATTTGTTAACTATTTCCTCCTCACAGTAACAAGTCACTTTATAAATATACAAGTTTATAAATACTGCTAAACCAAAATCAATTATTATATCTCTTAAAAAAACACACGTAATTCTGAACACACACTTCTTTTATTTACTAATTTATTTATGTAACAGAAATAAACACTCCATTGCCTGACAGACCACCCCTCAAAATAAACCACTTAAATAACAACAATAAGGTCATTTTTCCCATCCCTCGAACTCTCCATATTTGTTTTATTATTAACATGAAAAGTCTGTAGAGTATAAACTGATATTTATTTTAAAACTTTTTCCAATGATTTTACACTAAACACTTTTTTACAATGTTTCTTTACCGATTTTACACTGAACAAACATTATTATTATTATTATTATTATTATTATTTTACAATGTGTTTTACTGATTTTACACTGAGCAAATATTTTCACTGTGACTCACTGCGTCTCTCTCTTCACCGCCAGCAGTGAAGAGACGAGGAGAGAGAGAGAGAGAGAGAGAGAGAGAGAGAGAGAGAGAGACGCTACGCCCCTAAAAAATATATTTGCCGAAAAACATTCCTATTATCTCATTTTTTTATTGTTATTTTATTTATTTTTGCATTTCAATCTTGCTGGACATATTTTGAGGATGAGGTTAGGAAATGATGACGTCTGGAGGGTGAAAATGCTCTCTCTCTTTCTCTCTCTCCCTCTCTCTAGTCAGTTATGTGTATATGCTGAAAGTGACTCCCTCCTCTGTCTGTCTGTCTCTCTCTCTCACGTGCGTCATGGGAGATGCATGATGAACGGTACGTCATTAGTGATGAGTCATGGGTACAATACTACTACTACTACTACTACTACTAATAATAATAATAATAATAATAGTAACAGTCATAGTAGTACACTGTAGTAGTAGTAGTAGTAGTAGTAGTAGTAGTAGTAGTAAAATGATGATGATAATAATAATAATAATAATAATAATAATAATAATAATAACAATAATAATAATAACAATAATAATAATAACAAAAAGTAATGATCTACGTCTAATACAAACGTCTAGAGATACTACCGCGTCAGAAAGTATGTCAAAAATCCACCTCAAGCAGAATACAACAGATGCGTCAAAATTCACGTCATGAGTAAATATATGTTAATCAGCCACGTCAAAAATGCGTAGAGGGCACGTCACTCGTCAAAAAATGCGTTGAAAAAAGCATCATATGAAAAAGGTGTCAAAATCTACATCGTAAGAAAAATGCGTCAAAAGCTACAGTACAGTATAAGCAAGAAAATGCGTCCATGAGTTACGTCTCATTTATATACGTCAAAAACTACAGTATAAGTAAGAAAATACGTCAAAATCTGCGTTCTAAGGAATAAAATACGTCAAAATCTGCGTTCTAAGGAATAAAATACGTCAAAATCTGCGTTCTAAGGAATAAAATACGTCAAAATCTGCGTTCTAAGGAATAAAATACGTCAAAATCTGCGTCATAAGGAATAAAATACGTCAAAATCTGCATTGTAAGGAATAAAATACGTCAAAATCTGCATTGTATGGAATAAAATACGTCAAAATCTGCATTGTAAGGAATAAAATACGTCAAAATCTGCATTGTAAGGAATAAAATACGTCAAAATCTGCACTGTATGGAATAAAATACGTCAAAATCTGCACTGTATGGAATAAAATACGTCAAAATCTGCATTGTATGGAATAAAATACGTCAAAATCTGCGTTCTAAGGAATAAAATACGTCAAAATCTGCATCATAAGGAATAAAATACGTTGAAATCAGCATCAAACGGAATAAAATATGTCAAAATCTGCATTGTATGGAATAAAATACGTCAAAATCTGCATCATATGAAATAAGAATTCGTCATAAGTTACAGTAAAGAAAAAGCATAAATTAGCAACGTCTTTCAATACGTCAATTGGTACAGTACATATCTGAAAATGCGTCAATGTCTGCGTCATAAGGAATAAGATACGTTAGATGCTACAGTATAAGGAAATGCATCAATAAGTTATGTCTCATTATAATACGTTTTTATAAATGTACGTTAAAAATGCGTCAGAAAGTTACGTCTTATTAAAATACGTCGTTATAAGTTTACATTAAAAAATTATTCAAAATTTGTGTTGCAAGGAATAAGATGCACCAGATGCTAAGATATAAGTAAAAATATGTCAATAAGCTACGTCTTAATGTAATACGTCATTATATGTACGTTAAAAATGCATCAAAATTTGTCGTAAAGAATAAGATGGGTCAAAAGCTACAGTATAAGAAAATGCGCCAAAAAGTTATGTCTCAATGTAATACGTCAAAATATACGGTACAGTATATATCAGAAAATAAGTCAAAATCTGTGCCATACGAAATCAAATGCGTCACAAGTTACATTAATAAGAAAATACATCAGTAAGGCACGTCTTTATGTAATGCATCAATAAGCAAAACTGTGTCGTAAGGATAAGATGCGTGAAATGCTACAAGTCAAAATGTGTCAGTAAGTTAAGTCTTACTTAAATATGTCAACAGGTACAGTATACATCAGAAAATGCGTCAAAATCTGTGTCGTATGGAATTAAATACGTCAAAGGCTACCCTATAAGTAAAATGGCGTCAATAACTATAGATATATGTGATGAAATGCTTGAAAAAGTCTATACGTTATATGTCAAAATGCTGTGATGTAAATAACTGTGTTAAAAAAAAACACGTTGTATGTTTGTCATGGGAGTTACGTCTAGTCTAAAGTTGAGATCGTTACATAAATGCATCAATCATGTACGTCAAGCAGGGTTAAGTATGTCTCTAGCTCAGGTCGGTGTCTTATGCGTCAGATTTCGTTGTGACCTATATTCGCTACATCACCAAAATGCGTCAAAGAAAAAATGTGAAATGAAATAAACAGCCTGTGTCAAGAATCACTTGTATTAAGAATAAATTAATATAAATATACTGTATTGTGTCAAAGTCATTACAGCATCTTCCTGAAATGCATCAAATACAATGAGTCCAATATATGTTGAAATGCGTTAATAATATGTCAGAAAAGGTCATGAAGTTACTATAAAAAAATGTGTCAAGAAAACATCGTGCTGGCAGTTGGATAAATTGCACCTAACTGCGTCAAAAATACGTTATGATAAAGTCAATGTGTCGCTTAAGTTCGAGAAGGTGCTTTATACTGCGTCACTCATGAATGTACCTTGATACCTGCGTCAAAAATACGTCTATGAAACTGACTACAGAATATGTCAAAAACACATTAATTTACCTTGATGGCCTACCTTCACGTTACGTCAAAATGTGTCATGCGTCAAAATAAGCGTCATGAACCTAACAACGGTATGTCAAAATGCGTTATACATCAAAATATGCGTCACGAACCTAACTTAATGTTACGTCAAAGTGTGTCGTGTCAAAATGTGTCACAAACATGCCTTAATACCTCGTCAGGAACGCGTCATGTGTCAAAATATGCGCCATGAATCTTAATGTTGTGAAAAATGCATCAGGGGTCAATATATGAGTCAAGAACTGATCTTATTGTTATGGCAAAACTGTCTAGCGTGAAAAAAACGTCAACCTCAAGTCAAAAATGCATCATTACTGTGTCATAAGGTCCATCATTTCAAGAAGCTATGGAAACACTATGCGTCAATCTACGTCAAAATGAGCCTAGCAGTCTTTGGCATTATGTCGACTAGGGTCAAAGTGATTACGTCAGAAGCGTCGTTTGAAGTGCGTCGTCAAAGGAGATAAATAATAATAATAATAATAATAATAATAATATAATAATAATAATAATAATATAATAATAATAATAATAATAAAAGTAACAGTAGTCGCAGCAGTAATAGTAGTAGTAAAACACTAATACTGATACTAATATAAATAATAATAATAATAATAATAATAAACATCCCTAGGTTCAGAGGTCAACCTAGGTCATATTTGTACATCAAGGGTCATGTGTCAAGGTCAAGTGAAATAACACAAAAAAAACTAGAACTCTCTCTCTCTCTCTCTCTCTCTCTCTCTCTCTCAGGAAGAAGAGCCATAAACTGACACGATTTCTTTCTTTCTTTCTTTTCTTTTTTCGACAGACAAGAATTTTATATCAATTTGGCAACTTCTGAAAATGTAGTTGTAGGAAAATGTAAAAAATAAATAAATAAATAAATAAATAAATAAATAAACAAATAGACGAAATAACAGAGAAATCATCATAAAGACAGAAAAAAATATAACGAATTAAAGAGAGAGAGAGAGAGAGAGAGAGAGAGATCAACCCACGCTGCACTTTCTTCTTCTTATTATTATTATTTTTATTTTCGAAGTCCCTGGAATTATGAATATAAAAAAAACTGCCTTAAAATTTTGAAATCATGATATACTAAGCTTCCCAAACATCTGACGCCATCCGAATTGGTCTTCATTTTTACAGAATCGAAATTAATTCCTTTGGAGTAGTAGTAGTAGTAGCAGTAGTAGTAGTAGAAATAATAATAGTGGTAGTAGTAGTAGTAGCAGTAGTAGAAATAATAGTGGTAGTAGTAGTAGTAGTAGTAGTAGTAGTAGTAATAATAATAATAATAATAATAATAATAATAATAATAATAAAAAGTTACGAAAGGGTGCTGAGGATACGTCAAAAAATGCGTCAGTCCAGTATTAATTTCCTACTGGCTCCCCATAATGACGTCACAGGCAAGACGGTCCCCTATTGGCCAAATGGTATGACGTCACAGGCAAGACGGTCCCCTATTGGCTCTTCAACATGATGTCACACAAAAGCTGGTCTTCTATTGGCTCCTGAAAATGACGTCATCTCGAAACTGGTCTCGTATTGGCTCAAAATGAATGACGTCACACCCACACTGGTATCCTATTGGTTCTCGGATATGACGTCACACTCTGGCCTGCTCCCTATTGGCTGCTGGTAGTGACGTCAGAGCCAAGCGGACCTCCTATTGGTACTTGGTTGCAGCGGTGTCCAGGGACCTGTGGATGGCGTAGGAACTCTCTTCGTAGGATGGGGCGGATCCGTAGCTTGATGCCGTGCCGTAGGATCTGTGGATTTAGGGCGAAGAGGGGGGAGGGAAGGAGGAAGAAGGGGAGGAGTGGAAGGAAGAAGAAGGGGAGGAGTGGAAGGAAGAAGAGGGGGAGGGAAGGAAGGAGGAAGTGGGGGGAGGAGAGGGAAGGAGGAAGGGGAAGGTATGATTGAGAGGAAGAGGGATGGAAAGGGGAGGATATGATCGAAAGGAAGAGGGAAGGAGAGGAGGGAAGAGGAAGAGGGGAGAGAGAAAAAGAAGGAGGAAGAGGGGGGAGAGAAAAAGAAGGAGGAAGAGGCGGAGGGGAAGGAGAGGGAAGGAGGAAGAGGGGATAGGGAAGGAGGAAGGGGAAGATAGATCAAGTGGAAAAGGAAAGAAGAGGAGGGAAGAGGAAGGAGGAAGAGGGAAGGAGAGGGGAAAGGGGATGAAAAGAGAATAAGGAAGGAAGGAGAGACGGAAAGGAAGAGTGAGAAAAGAGAAAAGAAGGGGTGAAGAGGTATGGGTAGGAAGAGAGGAAAAGGAGAGGAAGGGAAAGGAAGAAATAGGTAGAGGAAGGGGGAAGGACAGGAAGGGAGGGGAAGAGGAGGAAGAGGGAAGGAAGGGAGGTGAAGAGAAGGAAGAGGAGAGGGAAAGGAGGGAAGGAAGAAAGGGAAGGGAAAGAGAGAAGGAGAGAAGGAGGAAATGGGGATGGAAAGGAGGGCAGAGGGAAGAGGAAGAGGGGGGAAGGTAAGGGTTAGATGGGGTGATGGTATTTACAACTTTGAAACCCGGTGATGGACTATTTACAAGGGGGTGTGATGGTGTGGTGGTATGGTGGTGTGTGGTTGTGGTGTGAGGTTGTGGTGTAGTGAGGTTCTGGTATGGTAGTATGACAGTGGTGGTGTGTGGTTGTGGTGTGGTGGTGTGGTAGTGTGATGTTGTGGTGGTGAGGGTCTGGTATGGTAGTATGATGGTGGTGTGTGGTTGTGGTGTGGTGGTATGGTGGTGTGAGGTTGTGGTGAAGTGAGGTTCGGGTATGGTAGTAGGATAGGGGTGGTGTGTGGTTGTGGTGTGGTGGGGTGCGGTTGTGGTGTAGTGAGGTTCGGGTATGGTAGTATGATAGTGGTGGTGGGTGGTCGTGGTGTGGCAAAGGTCTTGGTTGTGGAGTGGTTCTGTTATGATGTGGTGAACAAATGCAGAACAGAGGCACTACGTATACCTGTCGTGTTACTGAAGTGCAGTGAGACTGTTATACATTAAGTGAACGATGAACAATCTCCATCACCATTCAATAAAGTGGCCTGGCTCACTTTTAAGGGGAAAGTCAAAGTGTACACGCATCTGAAAAAGTTCCCTGACACTTACGAGTATATCCCGACCGTGGCAATGGAAGGAGTTACATGAATTACTTTTTCATTCATTCATTCATTGCCAGACGCCATGTATCCCAAACGGGGTGGCCAAGGGCTTAGAGTTAATTTTTTTACAGGGAGGGGCACTAATCCTCCACAAACCCCACTTGACACGTAGGGATGAAAAAAGATTTATGCCAGACTCGATCGAAAGCAGGTCAATTCCAACTGTTTGAATTTTTTATGAACGGAGGACGCCTACAATTTGGTGTATGGATTTTTTTTTTTTTTTCATTCCTCATTCATCTTCTGGGAAAAAAAAAAATAAAGTACCCAGTTAAATTACCGGTATGTAAGAAGGATGGATACTCTCTGTTGTCTGAGGAGGAATGAGAATTATGGAAAGCAGGACAGTGATACCTAAGGACTGTCTGCCAAATTTTACTAATGGCTTTACAAAGACCAAAAACTATCCAAACGATATTAAACACACTGATTTCTGAAACATATAACCAAAGAATTTTTCACTGTCACACACAAGAGAAACAACTGATGTCCTGCTGAGGTAAATAAAATGAATGAAGAAATGGGGATGCGAATCAATGAAAAGGGGGACGAATGGAGGTAAGTAAATAAATAAATAAACAAATAGACAAGTTACAGAAGGTGATTTTAACAACACAGTAAGTAGGTTATTATTTAGAGATTTCAATGGCACAGTACGCAGGTATCTAAGGGAAATTTCAATGCGAAAGTAAATAGTCATCCACGGGGACTAATGCGAGTGTAAGTAGCTATTTTGTGCTGAGGAGGGACCCTTCACGTGGTGACACCGATATAAACAAGCGACTACACTTCCTGGTTGTATAAAACGTCCCCCAACTCTCTTCCTATCCCCCGAAAGGCCGATGGTCAATGTTTGGGATCAAGTGGTTCATCTTTGGGCGATTCAATGAGATAAATAGTGGGTTAAAAATACCTGAAGATAGTGGAAAAACGAAGAGAGAGAGAGAGAGAGAGAGAGAGAGAGAGAGAGAGACTGATGACTTCCTGTTTTCCAATCTAATCATATCCTTCGCTCCTCCCCCTCCCTCGTTTTCCTTCCTTCCCTCTTAATTTTCTCTCACGTTTAACTCTCCCTAATTATCTTACTTTCTCACATTTAATTTTTTTTTTTGTTCTCTCTATGCATTAAATTTCCTTCATTGACTTCCCTTCCTAAAATCAGCCAAGCCACTTCAATATATATTTACATGTATTTACACTGGATATATTTACATTAGATTTACACACACACACACACACTCTCTCTCTCTCTCTCTCTCTCTCTCACACACACACACACACACACACAAATCAATGGGTAAGATTATCATGCACTCAAAAATGCTAGAAAATCACCACCACCATCATCGTCACAGGTACAAACAGAGACCAATTAATTATACAGCAACAAAATAAAGAAGAATATTAGTATTTCATTTATCAACAATACATGGCATCTTGTATATTCAATGCTTGCTACCTCCAGACGATTTTATTCAGCTTAAGAAGAGCCCCCTAGTCGTGAAAGGGGTTGACGAAGGCTGTATCAAACTCCTCCAGTTCGAAATGCCTCTCCTGAGCTGAATAAAACCGTCTGGACAGCAAAAATAAAAATAAATAAAAATAAGTCACTGAACAGGAGGGGTTAAGAGGAATACCGAGGGACTGTAGTGACGTCATCAACTCCCAGATGTCCCGGTTGAGTGGCCATATTGGAGGTGTGGGAGGTAAGCATTCAAACGCATTATACACACAAATTTCAAACTATAATTAAATAACCGATAGGAGAGTGTGGAATGGAGACCCATTTCTGTTCAGAGGCACAGCTGGAGTCAATAGTTGTAACAGATGAAGGTATAATAAGAGTCAAAAGTTGCATCACAGGAGCTGGAAAAGAGTCGTGGTTCATCTTAAGTACCAAATGAACCCTGAAGCTCTACTGATTCAAACTTTCCATGGATCCGAGGCCACCAAAGATAGTTCCGTGCCAAAGAACCAGGAACCCACACATGCAAAGCTCATGCCAAGCTGAAGAAATAAGTCCGAAACTTCCAGAACTCCCAAAATTGAAGCACCGAATGAACCCGAAGCCTTATAGATTCAAAACATTCTAATCACTCAATGAAAAAAAAAATACATGAATAAAAATAGGAACCCATCAAGTACAAAGATAATTCCAAGCTGAAGAACTAAGTAAACCCAAGACTTCCAGAATTCTCAAAACTAAAGCATCAGATTAACATGAAGCCTTATAGATCCGAAACCCACCGATCCCTCCAAGCGGAAGGAAACAGTGAACCCAAACTAAACCCGAGGGCATGCAGACGTGGCCTCCAACTCACGTAGCGGAGTAGTCGTAATGCTTGTCATCCTTGGTCTCAATGCCGAGGAGGATAGCCAGGACGATGGTGGCAGCCAGAAGGGACGACAAAACCAAGCCGATCAGGAG
>NC_136986.1:42069369-42086869 GCF_032717465.1 Coenobita brevimanus
GTGAGTGTGACAGGTGTGGTTGTTAAGGCAGCGAAGGTGGTCAGTGATGTGGTGATGGTGGTAGTTGTGGTAGTGGTAGCTATGGTGGTGATAGTAATGTTTAGAATGGAAGTAGTGTGGTAGGAACGTGACTGTAGTAGTAGTAACTGTGGTAGCAGTAGTGATGACAGTCATAGTTAGAATGGTAGAGGCATGGTAGGAATGTGACTGTAGTAGTAATAGTGGTGGTGATGGTGGTAGCTGTGATGATGATAGTTGTTATGACAGGACGTAGTAGAGACGGAGGGAAATCTCTACCTAAATCAACCAAACCAAGACACAAAACTAACAGAATTTCCTCCTTGTATTTTAGTGGCACTTCTACAAGCATTCAGACTTCTTATCTTATCAACACCTGCAGAAGGAGAAGGATAGAAGGAAAGACAAATTCTGATTTCACTGACTTGAAGTAATGCCAGTTTTATTTATTATTTATTCACTTATTTATTTACTGTACCTGACAATGGTACCCCTAGCCCTACACACGGCCCTCTCAAACCCACACCAGCAGAAAGGGGAGAAGGGAAGACTGCAATCTATTTATCTTGTCTATTTATCTATCTATCCATTTATTTAGTTATCTTTTTTACTTCCTCTCTAGTGGCACTCCTAGCCCTAAATGCGGCATCCCTGGTGATCACTAAGGAACACGAGGCCCAAAATCCCACACCAGCAGACAGGGGAGAAGAAAAGCCTGTAACCTATTAATTTCCCTTTTCCTTTCTTTGAATCTAGTGGCACTCCTAGCCCTCACCGCAGCATCCCTGGTGATCGCTAAGGAACACCCTCAAACTCACACCAGCAGACAGGGCAGAAGAAAAGCCTGTCACCTACTAATTTCCCCTTTTCCTTTCTTTCCAGTCGCACTTTTAGCCTTAACCGCGGCGTCCCTGGTGACTGCTAAGGAACACAGCGCCCTCAAACTCACACCAGCGGACGGCCAGGAGGAGGAAGGGGGTCGTCTTCTCTTCACAGGCTCCACCAACCCAAACCAGAGCATTGTGGTTGGGAACTCTGCCATGGTGCTAGTCGGGCTGCTAGTGTTGGCGACGGTGGTAGCTTTGATTGCGGCTGCGTTTTCGGGAAGAGATCGTGGTGGCGATTCAATTGGATATGCTTCTTCGTGAGTATAATGGGGTAGAGTGTGAGAGTTAGAGAAAGTGAAAAAGGGAGGATGCGTGAGATAGAGAGAGATAGAGTATGAGGTGTGTGAGGTGGTGGTAGCTTTGACTGCGGCTGTGTTCCCAGGAAGGGGTCGTGGTGGTGATTCAATTGGATATGCTTCTTCGTGAGTACTCTGGGGTAGAGTGTAAGAGTTAGAGAAAGTGAGAAAGGGAGGATGTGTGAGATAGAAAGAGACAGAGTATGAGGTGTGTGAGGTGGAGTTAGAGAGAGAGAGAGAGAGAGAGAGAGAGGATGAGAGGGTGTATATGTGGTGTGTGTGTGTGTGTGTGTGTGTGTGTGTGTGTGTGTGTGTGTGTGTGTGTGTGTGTGATTATTTTTATTAATTTATTCATGAGTATTTTATTTTATTTTTCATTTAATTTATTTATTTTCAGCCAAAAACTATATCCCTTTCTTTTTTTTTTGTTTTTTCATTAATTTTAGCCTTAAAGTGACTCATTGTGAAAAACTATACTCTTTTCACTCCAACTTGACCTAAAACTGCCGTCTCTCAACCATGAATGCTGAGATGCATCGACAGAGTAACACCTGAATATGATGCCTGTCATGAAGAAGTGTTGCAAAAGGATGAAAGTCTAGACCAAGTTAAGGTGAAAGGAGTATGGTATATATTTCTCTGTACATATGGCCTCATTTACCACCTTCTGGTCTGCGTAGTAGTAGTAGTAGTAGTAGTAGTAACAGTAGTAGTAGTAGTAACAGTAGTAGTAGTAGCAGTACAGTATTGGTAGTATAGTAGTAGTTTTGGGGTGGTGGTGGTAGTAGTAGTAGTAGTAGTAGTAGTAGTAGTAGTAGTAGTAGTAGTAGTAGCAGCAGACACCCCAACCTCATCTGAACATGAGCCCGGTGGACTGCAGGACGAAGCTACCTTTTACCCCCAGTCCACCATCCTCCTTTCGTGGGATAGGGAGGGGATGGAGGGACGTGTGTATAGCCAGGCAGCTCCACCGACAGCCATATCAGTGCCACCACGTGAAGGCGTCCCTCTCACCATGTTGTGTAAATAGTGTACATACATTCCGCTTTCTTTCCCTTGTAAATAATGCCTAACCCAAACTAACCTAGCCCAACCTATCCCCTTTTCCATCCTCCTCGTCCTCGAACCACCTCGTCCTCGGCCCACCTTGTCCTCGAACCACCTCCGTCCTCAACCCTGACCCACACCATCATCGACCTCGTTCTCGACCACAATCCACCTCGTTCTCGACCCGCCATGTCCTCGACCGACCTCGTCCTCGACAAACCCCCAATTTTGAATTTGTCCCACCTCATCCTCGTCCTTGACCTACTTCGTCCTCGATCAACCTCATTCTCAACCACCTCGTTCTCGATTCAACTCGTCCTCGACAAATCCCAAACTTTGAATTTGTCCCTCCTCATCCTCGCCCGTGACCCACCTCGTCCTCGACCACCTCCTTCTCGACCACCTCGTTCTCGACCCACCTCATCCTCGAATCAGGTCCCATGGTTCTGCTCCCAACTACGCCGAGACCTCCTACGCGGTCCATAGGTCTCTCGAGGACGTGGCCAGGAAGGTGGAGTAGGAGGTGGAAGGGTGGAGGAGGAGGTAGTGGAGAAGGAGGGAAGGAGTGGAGAGGGAACCTTGGAGTGTGAGATGAATTATGAAGGAAGGATGGAAGGAAGGAAGAATGGATGGATGGGAGGAAGGAAGGAAGGAAGGAAGGAAGGAAGGAAAGATAAGGAGGGAGGAAAGGAAGGAAGGAAGGAAGGAGAGGGTGAAGTGAGAGAGAGAGAGAGAGAGAATCAGCTAATTTTATCTTCTGTAGTTATAAATGTAAGAATTATTCCTCCTCTCCTCCTCCTCTTCCTCCCTCTCCTTCTCTTCCTCCTCCTCCTCGTCCTTCCCCTCCTCTTCCTCCTCCTCCTTGTTTACTTCATTTGTTTATATTTTTCTTTGTTTTCTTAACAATCCTTGACTCTCTCTCTCTCTCTCTCTCTCTCTCTTTATACCTCATCCCCTTCATACCCCCTCCCCTCCCACACCCAGCCCCCCGGAGACATGAATGACCCCGACGCGTCACATAACCGACAAAGGACAATTCTTTTTAATTTATTTGTAAAGACAGCAAGATAAACATTGTAAATAAACACTGGAATTATTTATCAAGGTTTTAATTATTTACTAACCTATCTATCTATTATCTATCTATTTGTCTATGTATCTATTTCTCCATTAAATCTTGGGCCGATATTTTTACATGGGTTGAGATAGAAAGACAGACAGACAGACACAGATGGATAGACAGACAGAGATACAGATATATATATATATATATATATATATATATATATATATATATAGACAGATAGATAGATAGACAGATAGATAGATAGATAGATGGAGAAATAGACTACTGACAGAACCCAAAACAGACAGACAGACAGAGAGACGGATAGAGACGTATGGACGGACCAACAGACAGACAGACAGAAAGATAGACATAAATATATAGACTGACAGACAGATTGACACAGCCCAAAAGAGAGATGGACGGAGAGACAGAATTTGCTTAGACAGACAACCCACAGAAAGATGCACGGCCCGACAGACAGACAGACAGACACAGACATATGAAACTGATTGATAGACAGATGGACTAACTGACACACGGCCGAACAGACAGACACAGACAGACAACCAGCTAGCCAAATATAAAAAAAAATGAATCCACTCTGTCTACGTCACTATGTTGATGGATCGAAATATTTATTGTTATTATTCCCCTACCAGACGATTTTACTCAGCTCAGGAAAGGCCCCTCGTACTCATGGGGTTTATTAAAGCTATCACTAACCCCTCCAGCTCTAAAAGTCGATCCTAAGCTGAATAAAATCGTCTGGAAATAGTACATAGAGATGACACGGGTTTAGTGGACTAGTTACCCTTAAATATAAACCGTTTTCTTCAATTTGTTGCGAGAGAAAATGGGAACTTGAAGCACTATCCAATCTCTCTCTCTCTCACGAACAGGTTGATTTTTCTCTAACTCACACACCCCTCACTCACATATCTCTTTACTCCATACCTACATCTCTTCCTCGGTCTCCCCCTTCAACCTCTCTTCTCCATCTCTTCCTCGGTCTCCCCCTTCAACCTCTCTTCTCCATCTCCTCCTCGGCCTCCCCCTTCAACCTCTCTTCTCCATCCCTTCCTCGGTCTGCTCCTCCCCATCCTCCACCTCATCCTCGGTCTCCCTCTACCCCTCCATATCATCTTCGGTCTTCCCCTCCCACTCCCCAATCATTTCACACACACACACTCTCCTAGTCAGTCTCTTTTTCATCATTCTCTCCACAAGGCAAAAATAAAATAAAATAAATTCCTGGGTATAGCACTGGAGTAAAGAATTTAATATAGATAAAAGATTTAAAAAAAAAAACAATAAAAACAAACAAATAAGTGGAAGAATTTAGCTTATATTTTTTGTTTACTCAGGAAGACGAGAGAGAGAGAGAGAGAGAGAGAGAGAGAGAGAGAGAGAGAGAGAGAGAGAGAACTGCTAAAAAGTGCGTGAAAGTGAGTGGAAGAAAAGCTGTTGCCTTAAAAAAAACACCACACACACACACACACACACACACACACACACACACACAGTATCAACCTAAGACCGCACACCAGAGGGAAATAAAACTAAGCTTCGTATACACACACACACACACACACACACACACACTACTAACCTAAGATCACACATCTGAGGGAAATAAAACTAAGCTTCGTACACACACACACACACACACACACACACACACACACACACACACACACACACACAGCCGGCTCAGTGGTAACGCTCTCGCTTAGCATCTGCTAAGACGGAGGTTCGCGCCTAGCTCGGATGCGATAAGTTTCACTGACGAAGCGGGTGGTCACAGTCCTCCCTGAGCAAGAGGATGGGTGTGTGCGTGTGTTAAGGTCAAGATCGGACTATATGAGCTCTCAGGTCTCTTCCGGGAGGGTAAAATGCTGATGATCACAACCATCACGTGATCTTGACCGACCCGGTGAATTACACAGACAGTACCACCCGAAGACCGCACACTTGAGGGAAATGAAACTGAGCTTCACACACACACACACACACACACACACACACACACACACACACACACAATAAAAAATGGCTAGTGCTGAGCTAAAACCATGCACTTATGACACTACAGATACACAAGTTTCAATAACACAAAAGAAATAATATACGAACGCAACGCAGTAGGACATGAACGAAAATAAGAAAATAATACTAATGATGATGATAATAATAATAATAATAATAATAATAATAATAACAATAATAATAATGCTATGAACTTTGACTCCCCCCAAAAATACCTTCATATATGTATCAATTACACGAAAGAAAGAGACACGAACGTAACGCAATTAACACAAAACATGAACACAACCCTGTGAGGCAATTATAACAAAACATACACTAATAATAATAATAATAATAATAATAATAATAACTCACCTTCAGCTATACACTTTCACTTTTCAATTCTACTTACGTGTCATATTCGTCTTCAAGTTCCTCACTGATCTTGAGTCAAATGATCACCTGCTGCCTATACCCTTTTCACTCTCACCTGGCCTAAAATTGCCATCTCATGAATACCGAATCAAGCAATATTAACACTAGAATAGGGTGCTAGTCACGAAGAAGTGCTATGGAGAGGATGGAGAGCCGTAGCATTATATTTTTACGACACTGACCTAAGCGATATCCCAAGCAAAGGTGAAAAAATGAAGACAAGATGTTAATCATTTTTCTCTGATCATTTTCCATTTTTGAGAGAACAGATTTGATGGCCGCCTTTTGGATTTTTTCTTTTATAATATACCTGTAGAAGAGAGTTATTCCCCTCCATATAGCGGTACCTCTTCCATGTATGCAACAGGTCAACTCTGGAACTGTCTCCCTAAGTCTGTATTTCCTACTGCCCATGATCTCCAGTCTTTTAATCGCAGTGTGTCCAGGCATCTCGAAATGAACGGATCTTGAATCTGGCTCTCTGTTATCTAGTCTTTATTCTTTCTTGGAGGGAACAATTTTCAGGTTTCTGGCCTTGGGTTCCTTTTTCCTTGCATTAAAAAAAATTATTAAAAAAATGCAAGAAGTGTAGTGGTATTATTGAGTTTATTTTTTTCATGTTCGGAATATTTTAGAGATTCTGTACGTCTGTCACATGATGGAAAGCGAGAGACTGACAAGGAGAGTGTAAGTGAGGTGCAGGGGGGTGAGGAAAAGGGAGGCCAAGGATGAGATGGAGGGATGGAGTGGAGAGGTATATGAGAGACGGAGGTGTGAGCTGGGAGCAGGGCAGTGAAATGGCGGGGGACAGGACGACAAGGAGGCGATTTGTTTGTGGCCTTACGGGATAACGGCGTCTGGCAATAGATCTCACATGATAATAATTTTAAGACTGTAATTCTTATCTTACTATTAAAAAAAAACACACACAAATGGAAAGAAAGAAAAGTATTTGACCATATATATCAAATCTAAACCATCCTCACCTGCAGTCCACGGAGTTCACGTTCAGATAAATCAACTATACCAATACAACAGCCAATCAGGAGCTTATTAAAGATCTCTAAGCTCCAATTACCTATACTCTATTCACTCTAACTTGGCTCAGAGATTCGTCCTTTAGTTACGGCTTATGTGGTGCAGTGAAGACAATACTACGGCTCTACATCCATTCCACAGCACATCATAGTGATTTGGTGTTAGGTGGTGGTGATCATCATCCACTCACTTGATGTAGTGCTGCTTACTTCTTCCTTCACCTTTATCATTCCGTGTCTGCTCTCCTCTCTTCCTACTTCTCCCTTTCCTTCCTGTCACTTTTTATTACCTTTCCACTTCAGGTGACTTTACAATACGTGACAGGCCTAACTGTTTCTTGTAACTCTGGAAACATTTACAACGCTGGGTGGTAACCATATAACCAAGTTACGAGGTAATGTGGAGCCTACTATGGTACCCCTGTTAACTGGATGGAAAGACATATGCAGCGTCCATCCGGGAACCAAATCTCCACACGTATCCCCACGCTTCACTGTTGCAAGGCGTCATCTACACGGGAATGTTGGTTCACTACACAAAAATACCCAACAGAGGTGATTGCTTGCCTGCGGTTGATGGGTCTGCTCGGCCAAATAGACTGGGGTTCATCAACAACAACATTATCCGTGACTAGCACCATTATCTAGTATACTTCTCTTGCTACAATCCAGCATTCAAGATGGAGATGGCAATTTTACGCCTAGCAAAAGTGAACAGGGTATAGGCTTAAGTCAATAGTGTTTCCTGGGGTAAGTTGCCGCCAAATATTTTCAAACTACAATTTACAGATTATATGCATTGTAAAAAAGCCAATGTACGTGTGTGTGTGTGTGTGTGTGTGTGTGTGTGTGTGTGTGTGTGTGTGTGTGTGTGTGTGTGTGTGTGGTCAATAAATATCTATATATCTATCTGTGGTCAAAATCCATCTACCAACCTATGTGTCATAAATACCTGTCTATCTATCTGTGTGTGGTAAATATCTATTTATCCATCTATCTATCTGTGTGAGGTAAATATCTATCTATTAATCTATTTATGATCAACAAATATCTATCTACTAATCATAATCACCAAATTTACCTATCTATCCATCCATCACAATATCTGCCGTCAAAATCTGTCAATCAATCTATCTATCCATCTATCTATCCGTGTGTGTGGTCAATATCCATCTATCTATCTGTATGTGAGGGTGGTCCACAAATATCTAAATCTATCTATCTATTAATCTATCTATCTACCTATTTATCTATCTATCTATCCATCCGTCCATCCACCTGTGTGTTGTCAAAGTCTATCTATGTGTGTGTGTGTGTGTGTGTGTGTGTGTGTGTGTGTAACTCAATGCCAGTACTTACATTGACGTACATGTACACCTGATGACGTTGCATCCGTACACACCTGTAATTAGACAATATAATTACTCATGAGGAAGGTATGCGGAAAGACAATTATTATTATTATTATCATTATTATTATTATTAAAACGATTGCTAAATACTACTACAATCAGTTTTACTTATTATTATTATTATTATTATTATTATTATTATTATTATTACTACTACTACTACTACTGCTCTACTGGTAATAGATGTAGTAGTAGTTGTAGTAGTAGTAGTCGTAGCAGCAGCAGCAGTAGTAGTAGTAGTAGTAGCAGCAGCAGTAGTAATAGTGAAGATGTAAGGAGAGAGAGGGAGAGAGAGAGAGAGAGAGAGTTCCTGATACCTACAATGAGAGTAAATTTAGGGGAAAGATAGCCGTTTTTCTTCAGTCCCTCATTTAAGAAGAAAACGGAGGACAAAAACAGAAAATGCCGGTACTTATTCCAGTCCCTTTACCATACGAGAGAGAGAGAGAGAGAGAGAGAGAGAGAGAGAGAGAGAGAGAGAGAGAGATGCTGCTCACATTAACACCAACTTTCTTACATTCAAACCACTTTCATTTTCACACACACACACACACACACACACACACACACAACACGCAACATTCTATTAGGCCCTACACACACACACACACACACACCGCTCGCTGGTGCAGTGGTAACGCTCTCGCTTGCCAACTTGTGGACGGGAGTTCGCGCCTCGCTCAGGTTGCGAAAAAGTTTTCACTGACGAAGTGGGTGGTTACTGTCCCCCTTGAGCAAGGGGACGGGTGTGTGTGTGTGTGTGTGAAGGTCACAGCCTTGCCCTTAGATCGGACTATATGAGCTCTCAGCTCCCTTCCGGGAGGGTAAAAGCTGACGATCACGACCATCAAAGTGATCCTGACCGACCCGGTGAATTACACACAACATCCCATTAGACCCTAGACATGCACACACACACACACACACACACACACACTCAAGCAAGCCAATTAAAACAAGCAAGCAAGCATAAAACACCAATTAACCAACCATACACCTACCAACCCAGTCTCCGTTTTCTATGCCCTACAAACTTACAGGGGGTCCTAAGCCAAATGGTGCATGTGTCTGTGTGTTTGTGGTTTTTCGCTGCTGTAAACCTCATTGTGGGTGTTTTAACTCTCTGCTTGAACTATAAGGGACTCAGAGGGGTAGGGGAGGTGAGGGGAGAGCAGGGGAGAAAGGGAGGGAAGGGTAGGAGGGAAGGGAGGGGAGGAGGGAGGGAAGAGGATGGGTGTGGTTGGGAGTTTAGGGCTGGGGTATGTTTGTGGGTTAGGATGTTAGTGGTGTGTGTGTGTGTGTGTGTAAGGTAGTGACGTATGTGTATGTGCGTTTGATAGAGATGTCTAAGTGTGTGTGTGTGTGTGTGTGTGTGTGTGTGTGTGTGTGTGTGTGTGTGTGTGTGTGTAAGGTAGTGACGTATGTGTATGTGCGTTTGATAGAGATGTCTGTGTGTGTGTGTGTGTGTGTGTGTGTGTGTGTGTGTGTGTGTGTGTGTGTGTGTGTGTGTGTGTGTGTGTGTGTGAAACTGGATCCCATCATTCTAGCGCCTTACATTCCTCAACTCTCCAAGAGTGAAATTGCTGACATCACACACACACACACACACACACACACACACACACACACACACGCGCGCGCTCGCGCAATCCCTCTCTCTCTCTCTCTCATCATTATCACAACCAGTTCTGTCTTTCTGAACTGTCTGGCACCAGGTCTTCCCATCAAGGCGGGCACGCAGCATCCCTTACCACACACTCACATTTTCCATCATCCTCATTTAATAATAATAAAGATGAAAAAAATAAAGTTAAAATAAACGATTAATTCTGAAACAGGTCATTCTAGTTCTAAATGGGTATGCGTATGATCCTAACACCTCTTTCAAAGCGATTTATTCTTCACTATACACCTGAATATCCTTTATGTTAATGATACTTCGTCGATATTAAAACAATATTCATACAGGAAAATATTACGGTCCAAAACGCAAGATAAATCGCTCAGGAAAATGTGTTAAGAAGCCTCCTATTCACTCTTATAAAGGCAATTTCATGGATTTAATTTTTTATTATTTTTGGCTCTTTTTATTAATTTATTTATTTGTTTATCTTGATTTATTTTTGATGCTCTAATATTGTTAGGTTTCTTTCTTTGATTGTTTATTTCTTTTTGTTTAGACAGTTCATGTGTACATTTAGATACGATGCGCACACACACACACACACACACACACACACACACACACACACACACACACACACACACACACACACAACACACACACACACAGCTTCACAAACCCACACCTATACTAAAACATTCCTCCCCTCACACACACACACACACACACACACACACACACACACACACACACACACACACACACACACACACACACGCACGCACGCACGCGCGCTCTACCCCACCAACCACCATGGGACCAAGCAAGCAATTACACGCAAGCTAACGACTCCCTTGCTCCCGATACCTGAGAGAGAGAGAAAGAGAGAGAGAGAGAGAGAGAGAGAGAGAGAGAGAGAGAGAGAGAGATTTATACGAACTACACATATGTTAATATCTGAATGATCAACCTTTAATATTTATAGAAAAAATTGAGAGAGAGAGAGAGAGAGAGAGAGAGAGAGAGAGAGAGACGAACTACACATGTTAATATCTGAATGATCAACCTTTAATATTGAGAGAGAGAGAGAGAGAGAGAGAGAGAGAGAGAGAGAGAGAGAGAGAGAGAGAGAGAGAGAGAGAGAGAGAGAGAGAGTCAGCTGTCAACGTAATGGTTAAGGGTGTGGGGAAAGAGAGAGAGAGAGACACCTGACGATGGGAGAGTATATATAAGCCCATGACGACGCAAACAAACGCATTGCTCAGTTGACTACCGTACTGCACACAACAACAACAACTACAACAACAACTACTACAACAACAACTACTACTACTTCTACTTCTACAACAATCACCAAAATCACATCAACAACAATCACAACAACTACAGCAAGAGCAAGAGCAGTGCCGTCTTCATCTCGACTCGAAATCCCTCGACCAAAACAAACATGGCTTTTAAAGGTACTACGAACGCAAATAATTTTCTCATTTTTCTTCAGTTTATCCGGTTTAACTTTTTTTTTTCTTAGTCTGGTTTGCAAATTAATACGCCTGATTTAATAAACTTCCTGAATTTTGAAAGGACGGGTAAATGTATCCTGAAATATGATAAAAATGTGCATGGTTTGTGGACATGTGGATGGTGTCTGGTGTCAAAAATTGGAACGAAATGGAAATCAAACTTTAATCACTTTTTCTGCCTCATTTTTCCCCAGGATTGTTGCTGTACCTCCTCGTGCTGTTCCTGATCGCATGCAGCCACGCTTTAGAACAGCAGGAACACAAGCAACAGCAGGAGGTGAAGGCGAAACAGCTAAAACAGGAAGGGAGCAGCGAAGGAAGGAGTCTGGGGGAACAACAGAAAACGAAGGTAGAAGAGGACGATGGGGAGGGGATACTGATGAAAACACGCGACGGGGCCAACATTAGTGACGAAAAGGAAGGCGATGGACGGTTTTTCTTCACCAGCACCGCCAGCACCTCCCCCACGTACACCGTAACCATCGGGAGCTCCACCATTGCGCTGTTCGTGCTTGTTTTGGTGCTTACTTTGGTGGCTGGAGCGGTGATTGGAGCGACGTTCTTGGGGGAGGCTGCAAGGGAGGAGGTCTCATCTTACGCGGCCGATCCCACGTGAGTTAAGATGGAGAGAGAGAGACAGAGAGAGAGAGAGAGAGAGAGTATGATGGTTTAAATGGGGGAAAGTGTTTATAAGGGTGTTGTGCACGAATGGGGTGGGGGTGAGGGTGAGGGGAAGGGTGTGAGGATGAGGGGAGAATGAGAGGAAGAGTGTAAGGGTGAGGAGAGAGTGAGGGGAAGGGTGTGAGGGTGAGGGGACTGAGGGGAAGGATGTGAGGGTGAGGGGAGAGTGAAGGAATGGGTGTGAGGGTGAGGAGAGAGGAGTGAGAAGGGTGTGAAGGTGTGGTGTGTTGTTGAGTGGGGTGGATGTGTCTCTTCACACAATTTTTACTCTTGAACCCACCATTTCTCTTTAATCTCTCTCTCTCTCTCTCTCTCTCATTATCTATTTACCGTCACAAGCATATACCTACTTATCTATCTACCTATGTACCAATCTAAATAACAATGTATCAAGGCCTGTTTATCCATCTACCTATCTATCCATCAATCTATCTATCTATGCATCTAACTATCCCTGGGTAAGAATCTGCAGTCTACCCTGTATTCCCAGGTCCTACGCCTCCGCCCCATCCCACGAAGAGAGTTCCTACGTCGTGCACAGAATCCTGGAGGAGGCGCAGGCGAAGTATGAGTGATAGAAGGATTATATAGTAACTTATTCATCATCCTACCTCACCCTATCCTACCCTTCCCTCCCCTGTTTTCCTCTACCTCACCTTACCCTACCCAACCCTACCCTACCCTGTCTTACTCTACCTCACCACACCCTACTACACCCTACCCTACCTCACCTTACCCAACCGAATCCTACCCCACCCCATTCTACCACAGCTCCTCCTATCCTCCTTCACCATATCCTACCTCACCCTACCCTGCCTCACCGTACTCAGCCTAATCTTACCCCAGCTCATCCTATCTTGCCTCACCCTATCCTATCTAACTCTACCCTGCCTCAGCTTACCCTACCTAATAGTGCCCTGTCTCACCCCACCCTACCGTTCCCACCCTCGCTAACCCCTACCTTTTTTTTTTTTTTTTTTCTTAATGTGTCCGACTCTGGGCATAGGCTTCACAGCCTGCTATCAAGGCCCAGCAGTCCTCCTACATACCATACACCTCTACATGTCACCACTTCGGCGCTAACACCCACCGTCCATATTGAATACATGCTAGGGCTGTCTCATACAGGACTGGTGTATTGGTATTAGCGGGGGTATTTTTACGACATGTCGGCGGGTCTTCTGGTAGATCAGTAAAGCCTGATTTAATGAAATTCAAATCCTTAAACTGTTCCCTGCCCCAGCCGGGATTCGAACCTGGGTCCGTAAGGACAGCAGGCCACCTCTCTACCGATTGAGCCACCGCCTCCCCTAGCCCTGCATCTGACTATCATTCCATATAGATTGACTGCATGACCGGACCTTCACAGTGGGAGTGTGAATAACCCTTTTCCAAACTAGCCAAGTACGAACGAGGAAGAAGTGTCTATAGAAAGTGTTATATGTGAAAATAGGAGTTGTATTGGCTATGTTTATTCGTGTCAACAATAAGAGATGTATTGGTTATATGTGCGTCAGAGTGATCAGCCTTTCCCCACGCTGACAGACAAATGGGGAGGGGGTGTCTGCAGGAAGAGTGATGCATGTGAAAGTCTAAGTTGTATTGGCTATGTGTATGGATGTCAGAGTCTGTATGTCACTGTCAGAACCGCTATGCTTATGTGCGTCAGACTGATTAACCCTTCCTCACGCTGACAGATAAATGGGGAAGGGGTGTCTGTGGGAAGAGTGATGCATGTGAAAGTCTAAGTTGTATTGGCTATGTGTATGGATGTCAGAGTCTGTATGTCACTCTCAGAACCAACACAGTGCAAATACATGTAAATATCTGAATGCACATAATTACAAGGACCGTTAGCTATGGGTACGCAAGGTCACAAGTCGAGTACGCTGACCACCAAGCCACTGCAGCTCCTATTCTACCCCTGGATGCCCCTATATCACCCTGACTCACCCTACCCTACTGTAAATATCCTTGCCTAATCCTGCCCTGCCCCACCCAATTCTGAATCACCCTACCTTGCCCCTCCCAAGCCTGCCTCACCCTACCCTGCCGCACCCAACCTCATATCACTGTATCCTACCTCCCTCAATCCTGCATGACCCTACCCTCCTCCCTCACCCTATCCTGCTCTACTCAACCCTGCCTGACCCTACAGCACCACACAGTACCCTGTCTGACCCTACCCTACCTCATCCTGCCCTGCCTCACCCAATCCTGCCTAAACAAACCCTACCTCATTTTACCGTGCATCACCCTACAATGTCTCACACTCCCCTCCGCTATCCTGCCCTTCCTCACCTAACCCTACCCTGCCAAACCAAACCCAGCCATATCCTTCACTCCTCTGCCCTACCCTGCATGACCCGACCCTGCCTCACCCTACTATACCCATCCCTACCACGACTCACCATACCCTACCCTAACCTACCCAATCCTCTCACCCTATCCTGTCCCACCCAATTCTGCATCACCCTATCCTACCTCACCCTACCTTGCCACACCCCACCCCCATTCACTCTGTCTCACTCTACTTCATCCTAACCTACTCCGCCCATCCCCATTTCACCCTAGTCTGTCTCACACTACCCTGGTACCCCCTGAACCTTCCCACCTCACCCTACCCCACCCACACCCTCACCCTACCTCACTCACACCCTCACCCACACCCTACCTCACCCACACCCGCATCCTACCTCACCCACAGCCTCATCCTACCCCACCCACAGCATCACCCTACCCCACCCACAGCATCACCCAACCCCACCCCCTCATTCACCCTACCCCACCCCCTCATTCACCCTACCCCACCCCTACCCTCATCCTACCCCACCCACACCCTCACCCTACCCCACCCCTATCCTCACCCACAATCTCACCCTACCCCATCCCCACCCTCATCCTACCTCACCCAAACCCTCACCTTACTCCATCCACATCCTCACCCTACCTAACCCACACCCTCACCCTATCTAACCCACACCCTCACCCTACCTAACCCACACCCTCACCCTACCCCATCCACACTCTCACCCAACCCCATCCACACCCTTACCCTACCCGACCCACTCCTTCACCCTACCCCACCCCTACCCTCGCACACTCTCACCCTACCTCACCTAAACCCTCACCCTACCCCACCCACACCCTCACACACACTCTCACCCTACCCCATCCACACCCTCACTCTACCTCACCCACACCCTCACCCTACCCCACCCACACCCTCACCCGACCCCACCCACACCCTCATCCTAATTCACCCACACCCTCATCCTACTCTACCCAACAAACCCTCACCCTACGCCACCCACACCCTACCCCACTCACACCCTCATCCTACCCCACCCACAACCTCACCTTACCTCACTTACGCCCTCACCCTACCCCACACAAACCCTCGCCCTACCCCTCCCACATCCTCACCCTACCCTACCCACACCCTGATCCTACCCCACCCATACCCTCGCCCTACCACTCCCACATCCTCACCCTACCTCACCCACAGCCTCACCCTACCCCCCCCACACCCTCACCCTACCCCATCCACACACTCACCCTACCTTAACCACACCCTACACCACCCACACCCTCATCCTATCCCACTCACATCCTCACCCTACCCCACCCACACCCTCACCCTACCCAACCCACAACCTCACCATACCTCACTCACACCCACATCCTATCCCACCCAAACCCTCATCCTACTTCACCCACACCCTCACCCTACCCCACCCACACCCTCATCCTATCCCCACCCACACCCTCATCCTATCCCCACCCACACCCTCATCCTACCTCACCCACACCCTCACCCTACCCCACCCACACCCTCACCCTACCCCACCCAAACCCTCACCCTACCCCACCCCCACCCTACCCTACCCACACCGTCACCCTACCCCACCCACACTCTCACCCTACCTCACCTACACCCTCACCTTATCCCACCTACACCCTCACCCTACCTCACCCACACCCTCACCCAACCCCATCCATACCCTCACCCTACCTCACCCACACCCCCACCCTACCCAACCCACACCTTCACCCTACCCCACCCACATCCTCAACCTACCCCACCCACACCCTCACTCTATCCCACTCACACCCTCACCCTACCCCACCCACACCTTACCTCACCCACACCCTCACCCTACCTCACCCACACCCTCACCCTACCTCACCTAAACCCTCATCCTACCCAACCCACATCCTCACCCTACCTCACCCACACCCTCACCCTACCCCACCCACACCCTCACCCTACCTCACCCACACCCTCACCCTGCCCCACCCACACCCTCACCCTACCCCACCCACACCCTCACCCTACCCCACCCACAACCTCACCCTACCCCACCCATAACCTCACCCTACCCCACCCACACACTCACCCTACCCCACCCACACCCTCACCCTACCTCACCCACACCCTCACCCTACCCCACCCACACCCTACCCTACCCACACCCTCACCCTACCCCACCCACACCCTCACCCTACCTCACCAACACCCTCACCCTATCCCACCTACACCCTCACCCTACCTCACCCAACCCCATCCTTATCATCACCCTACCTCACCCACACCCCCACCCTACCCCACCCACACCCTCACCCTACCCCACCCACATCCTTAACCTACCCCACCGACACCCTCACCCTACCCCACCCACACCCCCACTCTACCCCACCCACACCCTCACCCTACCCCATCCACACCCTCACCCTACCCCTTACCTCACCTACACCCTCACCCTACCTCACCCACACCCTCACCCTACCTCACCCACACCCTCACCCTACCCCATCCAAACCCTCACCCTACCTCACCCACACCCTCACCCTACCTCACCCACACCCTCACCCTACCTCACCCACACGCTCACCCTACCTCACCTAAACCCTCACCCACACGCTCACCCTACCTCACCTAAACCCTCATCCTACCCAACCCACATCCTCACCCTACCTCACCCACACCCTTACCCTGCCCCACCCACACCCTCATCCTACCTCACCCACACCCTCACCCTACCTCACCCACATCCTCACCCTACCCCACCCACACCCTCACCCTGCCCCACCCACAACCTGACCCTACCTCACCCACACCCTCACCCTACCCCACCCACACCCTCACCCTACCCCACCCACAACCTCACCCTACCCCACCCACAACCTCACCCACACCCTCACCCTACCCCACCCACACCCTCACCCTACCCCACTCACACCCTCACCCTACCCCACCCCCACCCTACCCTACCCACACCGTCACCCTACCCCACCCACACCCTCACCCTACCTCACCAACACCCTCACCCTATCCCACCTATACCCTCACCCTACCTCACCCAACCCCATCCATATCCTTACCCTACCTCACCCACACCCCCACCCTACCCCACCCACACCCTCACCCTACCCCACCCACATC
>NC_136986.1:42091869-42131869 GCF_032717465.1 Coenobita brevimanus
CACACACACACACACACACAATTATTTTAACACTAAAGGCGTTGGAATCTCCCTCACACCTTTTCCTAAGCGATTTATTTTGCTTATTACACCTTACTGTCGTTATCCATGTTACATAAATAATTCTACTTTCGCCATACTCTGCACAGGAAACTTGGAAGAGGATATTAACTAGCAATATCCTAAAATAAATCGCTAAGGAAGAGGTGTTAGGAAGGTTACTTACACGGCTAGAATTCGGAACCTGAACCCGTATTCTTGTCGGTTGAGGAAGCTCCCTAACACCTCTTCCTTAGCGATTTATTTTTTATACGGTTGGCTAATATCGTTCGTACGTTGTTTGTGCAGAGTAAGGTGATATTGGAATGGTTGAAGGAACACAGAAGAGGACGGCAAGATGTACTAAGTAAAATAAATCGCTTAGGAAGAGGTGTTAGGGAGGCACTGATGGGGATGCAGACCCGGTTTGTTGACAATTTGAACACTTTTTCGTATGGGAAAAATGTGGACTATTGAGATGCTGTGTGTGTGTGTGTGTGTGTGTGTGTGTGTGTGTGTGTGTGTGTGTGTGTGAGAGAGAGAGAGAGAGAGAGAGAGAGAGAGAGAGAGAGAGAGAGAGAGAGAGAGTCTGAAGGGATTGGGCAGGTGGTAATGGAGAGACTAAAAAATGCGAGAGACTGACAAGGAGAGTGTATAAGGAAGAAGAGTGAGAGTGACTGGGAGAGTAAGAGTGACTGTGATCTTGAGTGTGTGAGAATGAAGGAGAATGACAGACTATGAGAGTATGGCAGAGTGAGAGACTGACAAGGAGAGCGTATGGGGAATGAAGTGAGAGACTGACTAGAAGTGTATGAGTATGAAGTGAGGGACTGAATGAGTATGAAGTGGCGTAAGAGACTGACTACGAGAGCATGAGTGAGGTGAATGGCAGAAGGAGAGTAAGAACGAGCAGAGATACAATGCAAGATGGAGGAAAGAGGGGGGTGGTGTCTTTAGGCTAAATCACTTATTGAATGTAGTTGAGGAGAAAGTTAACTAATTACATTTATTTTACCGGAAACCATAATTGTACCGGAAAGGTCCCTAATTTAATATCAATACATTAACTGAACTGACATATATTCTCTCTCTCTCTCTCTCTCTCTCTCTCTCTCTCTCACACACACACACACACACACACACACACACACAGGCAGACAAGCACAAGATGACAAAATCTCTCTCTCTCTCTCTCTCTCTCTCTCTCTCTCTGATATACCTGCAGCTTTAACATGAATTCCGCACAGTCACACTCAAGCTCACTCAAATACACAAACACACTCAAACACGCATACATATTCAAACACCCAAACACACCAACACACTCAAACAAACAAGCAAGCACACTCAAACACATGCAAACACACAAACCCACTCAAACACAAGCACACACATACAAACGCACTCAAATACACTCAAACACATCAAAGCACCCAAACACAAGCACACACACACTCATATACAAACACACGCAAACGCACTCAAATACACCCCAAATTTGCGTGCAACCACACCCTAATTTTTGCGTGCGACAGATGTTTCAAGGTTAAGCTGGTCTGAGAGGAATGTGTGTGTGCATACTCTCTCTCTCTCTCTCTCTCTCTCTCTCTCTCTACCCATCTATATCAGTCTTTACCTATCAATCTCTGCATCAACCTCCATTTCTCTATCTATGTCAATATCCATCTACCTCTCCCTCTCTCTCTCTCTCTCTCTGACAATGATGGTAGTGGAAAATGGTGTACTTAAAGAGAGCTGTAACGGAAGAAAATGATGACGAAGAGCCAGGGGTAGTACAGTACTCTCTCTCTCTCTCTCTCTCTACCCCTTTCCAACACACTCCTACATTCCCTCCTCCATCCTTCACCCTTTCCTACAAGTCATTTTCTCTCCTCTCCATCCCTACCTCCCTTCTCCCTACTTCCTTCCTTCCCTCCATCCTTCCTTCCCTCCCTCCTTCCTTCCTTCCTTCCCTCCTCCCTCCTCCTTCCTTCCTTCCTTCCCTCCCTTCTCCTTCCTTCCCTTCTCCCTACTTCCTTCCTTCCCTCCCTACTCTCTTCTCCACCTTCTTCCCACCCTCTATCTCTACCTTTTTCTCCCCACCTTCCCCCCACACTACGCACGCCACAAAACCAATTATTGTGCTCATTTTTCTTTACGCCCCGTTTCTGCAGGAGTGGTCGCGAGTTTTGTGCTGGCTGCGGCGGTGGCTGTGGCTGTGGCGGCGGGGGACATCACAGCACAGGCACAGCAGGACCACAGACACGCCCCAACACCACAGCAACCATCCCACAGACACGCCCCACCACCACAGCAACCACACAATTACCATCAGTTAGAAGAGCAAAAATACTTTACATACAACTCGCCCCTCTCACAGCAAAACGGAAATACCTCACAGACGACGCACAGCTCCTCACAACAGCTGCACAGACCCCAAGAGCAGCTCCATAGGCCTCCACAGCAACGACAGGAACAGCACAGAAACTCCTCGTCACAGCAGTCACAGCAAAACTACTCAGAACAGCGAGAGGACCTTCAAACCCTCCACAGCATTTCGTCTCCATCACAACCAAACGAATATAAGCCACAGGAGTTAGAAAGACCCCTAGAAAAACAGCAAAATCCCCCTAATCAGCTACACAGAACCCTAATACAGCTGCACAGACACCCAGAACAGCAGAACAGAGCCCCAGAACAGCTGCAGAGATCCCAAGAACAGCCAGGAGAAGAGCAGAACACCACACACTCGCGTCTCTTTCACAAACCTTCAAGTCAGTTGCACAAATCCACACAGGAGCAGCACAAACCCTTCGAACAGCTGCGCAGACACCCAGAACAGCAGCACAGTGCCCCAGAACAGCAGCACAGAGCCCCAGAACAACCAGGAGAAGAGCAGAACACGGCAAACTCGCGTCTCTTACAGGAACCGTCAACCCAGCTGCACACACACCCAGAAAAACAAAATATAACCCCAGAACAGCAACAGGGGGCCACGGAAGAGCAACAGAGAGCCACAAGACAGCGAGAGGAACAGGAGAACGCATCCCACTCCCGCCTGTTCATCTCCGGGGCCAGCAGAAGCCCGGTGATAGGAAACCTGCCGATGTTTCTGTTAAGTGCGTTTTCATTTATCGTGGCCGCGGGTATCGCAGCCACTGTACTTCTGCGAGGGGGTACTCAGAGGAGGGTGAAGAAGGGCATGTGAGTATGGATCTACTTTTGTCTGGCTTATTCTGTCTGTTTTCGCCACGTTCTGTCTGTCTCTCTGTCTGCCTATCATTTTCCTCTCCACTCCATTCACTTTCTCCACATTCTTCCTCTCTATGCTTCCTGTCTCAGTTTAAACTCTCTCTCTCTCTCTCTCTCTCTCTCTCTCTCTCTCTCTCCTCCTCTTCATCATCATCATCAACCTTTTCCTCTTCACCAGCATCCACCCTTACCATCCACTCCCTCCACTCTCTCCAACACCCTCTCCGCCCACTCCTCCACTCTCCACCTACTCCTCCACTCCCTCCACCTACTCCTCCACTCCCTCCACCTCTCCATCGATCAGGAAACTAGACCAACCCAGTTCCCAAGAGAGTTTGAGGCTACAGGTAATAATTATGTGTAGATGCTAACAGGTGTATAGGTAGGTTAGTGGTGCTGTCTCTCTCTCTCTCTCTCTCTCTCCTATGTTTATCTATGTCCATCAGTCTCTCTATCTGTTTACTCTCTCTCTCTCTCTCCTATGTTTATCTATGTCCATCAGTCTCTCTATCTGTTTACTCTCTCTCTCTCTCTCTCTCTCTCTCTCTCTCTCTCTCTCTCTCTCTCTCTCTCTTAGACACACACACACATACACACACACACACACACACACACACACACACACACACACACACACACACACACATACATACACGCACGCACACACGTAAAACAACATAACCATTGACAGTAGCACTAACGGTATCATGACTTATTTCGGTTGAGTCATGTGCACTTATGCTCGTTTTGTTCCGTACACAGGCGCGCACACACATACGTACACAAGAGAAGACACGGAATTAATTATGTTTGTTACCCCATTATGCATCGCCATCATCATCATCGTCACTGTTGTTATCATCATTATCATCATCATCATCATCGTCCCTGTCCTCGTCGTCATCAATGTCATTTTCATCACCATCATCTTCATCTTCCTCCTCCTCCTCTTCCTCATGATCATCATCATCATTGTCGTCGTCTTCATCATCATCACCATCAACTTCTTCTTCTCCTCCTCATCATCATCACATTATCATCATTATCATCATCATCATCTTCTTCTCCTCCTCCACATCATTATCATATAACCCATCATCATCACCATCATCATCATCATCACCATCACCACCCCAGATGCATAACCTCTCCACTAACACCAAAAATACATCCAATTTCAGGGAGCGTCAAACGATTTTATGTCACCAATTATTATCATTCTCCTTCATTTTAACTAAAGATAATTTTACTTGGAAACAAAAATCCTAGCACGTCCAGGACCCATTATTTCGTCGGGTATGGCTTCCTAGCACCGTTTGCCCAGCGATTTATTTTTGGATTTGTCTGGTTAATATCCTTCTGTACGTAACTCAGAGATTTGTTTTTGAATACGGCTGGTTAATATCCTTTTGCACGTTACTCAGCGATTTATTTATGCATATGGCTGGTTAATGTCCTTTTGTACGTTGTGTGTGTGTGGAGAATAGATATATTAGAAGGGTTTACTTAACACGTAAAATGAGAATAAGGTGTAATAAAATAAATCGCTTCAAAAAAGGTGTTAGGGAGCTTTTGCACGTCACTTATGAGGAGTATGGAAGTGTCAGATTTTTTCTAACAAGTAAAATGAGAGTAAGGTGTAATAAACAAAAAAATCGCTTCGGAAAAGACGTTACGTTTTGTGCGTTACTTAGGAGGAGTATGGCAGTGTCAGAAGGATTTATATAACACATAACACGATGGTGTAAAAAGCAAAATAAATCACTTGGGAAAAGGTGTTAGGGAGCTTTTGTACGTTATGTGGGGTACAGCAATATTAGAAAGATTTATATAACATGATGGTGTAAATAAGCTAAATAAATCGCTTAAGAAAACGTGTCAGGGAGCTTCCTTAACCGACGAGAATACGAACTCAAATGCCAACCCCTTCAGCGCCAAGGTGTATATTCTTAAGGGAGCTCCCTAACACCTTTTCCTAGGCGAATTATTCTGCTTATTACACCTTACTGTATGTTATATAAATCCTTCTGTCTCATGAGATGCATATTCAACAGGTGTATTATTTATTTTTTTATCTATCGATCTATCTATAGCCCGACGCCCTAATTCCGCAAAGGGTGGCCGCAGACAAAACGCCTCCAAGTCGCTGTCACCCACCATTTGACTGCCCTCCCCCCAACTCACTCCCCCCTCCCTCATACACCTCTCTACTCCATCCTTCCATCTCATCCTCGGCCTTCCCCTCTCTTTCCCTCCCTCCACTTCACCTTCATACACCCTCTTATTTTTTTTACATATATATTCTGAAAGATGTCCCCGTCTTTTCGTCATTAGGTAGGCTATAAGACAATTACGATATGAGATTCCCGTATATTTTTAGCCTCCATTCAGTAGGTCTCTCATAAGCTAAATAAAAGCCGTGTGTGTGTGTGTGTGTGTGTGTGTGTGTGTGTGTGTGTGTGTGTGTGTGTGTGTGTGTAAATACATGTTGCTTATCCTCTCACCATCATGATGATTTAATTTATTTATTCATTATATTTATTTTTGCAGACACCAGGTAATATTAATCAACACACGTAAAAGCTCCAATACTGCAAGGCTGTACTGATGCAATGTAATGACACCATTGTTTGTATTTACACCGTGTCTCTATCGTCTCCAGTATTTACACACACACACACACACACACACACACACACACACACACACACACACACACAAACAAACAAAACATTCCACCGCCTGACACCAACTGGATTGCGGGCCGTAGTGTGTGTTTGTGTGTGTGTGTGTGTGTGTGTGTGTAAATACTGGAGACGACAGAGATAAACTGATTGACAGATACGAATATATGTGTCTGTACAGTATATGTGAGCATGCGTGTTGTGTGCATATTTATGCAAGTGTATACTACGAATGAAAGACTGACTAAGAGGGTGTATGTGGGTGAGGTGGGAGGAGGGAGAGGGAGAGGTAGACCAAGGATGAGGTGGAGGGATGGAGTTGAGAGGTATATGAGGGAGGGGGTGAGTTGGGGGAGGGTAGTCAAATGGTGGGTGACAGAGCGACTTGGAGGCGTTTTGTCTGCGGCCACCCTTTGCGGGATTAGGGCGTCGGGCTATAGATAGATAGATAGATAGATAGTATACTACGTGTTTTATATATATATATATATATATATATATATATATATATATATATATATATATATATATATATATATATATATATATATACACACACACACACTTGTCCAGTGTGTGTGTGCATACATACCAGTATGTATGTATGTATGTGTACCAGACCACACGTGAAGGCGATTCAAGATGTGCTGTACCAGGCACCTCCCTAACCACACACGGAAAGAAAATGACCAAAGAAGGGTGAGAGAGAATATTTGCCCCCAAGCGAGTATGCGAAGTTGTCAACCTTGAGATGGCAGGAATATTTTACCAGTACGTGCTGCACAGAGGCCTACACGGCACTGGATTCAATCTAATGAAGGACGACCCTTGCACACCTGCTTAATATTCCTTAAGTAAATTTACCACAAGCTGTATACTGTGTGTACTGTTTGGCAACTCTAGCGCTCAGATATATGGTGTGCTCTGTGACGTTATTTTCGTCCACACACACACACACACACACACACACACACACACACACACACACACACAACTGGTTGACGGGAGTTCGCGCCTCGCTCAGGTTGCGAAGAAGTTTCACTGACGAAGTGGGTGGTTACTGTCCCCCTTGAGCAAGGGGACGGGTGTGTGCGTGTGTGAAGGTCACAGCCTTGCCCTTAGATCGGACTATATGAGCTCTCAGCTCCCTTCTGGGAGGGTAAAAGCTGACGATCACGACCATCAAGTGATCCTGACCGACCCGGTGAATTACACACACACACACAACGTTCAATTTCTTAGTTCGAAAGCGTATACCCTATGACTACAAACAGTATATAGATGACTGCTTAAGTATTACTGCTACTACCACTACAACTACTTCTACTACCACCACCATCACCACTACTGCTCCTACTACTACTTCTGCTACCACCATCACCATTACTACTACTACTACCTGACTAACTAGCTACTTAACTCTCCCGCTAACAGACCTGACGAGCGCGACTACGAAGATGTGGCTGGAGCGATACAGCAATTCCTGGAGAAGAACCGGAGGGTGTACCGGGAACACTATGGACCGGGGAAGTACCGGTAGTGGGGGTGTAGCGCGGAAATGTTGGTAAGAGGTTGTACTGGTACACTATGAACCAGGGAAGTACCAATATACCGGTAATAAAGGAATGTACCAGGGAAATACCGGGTAAGTGAGTGTACCGGTAAAGACCATGAACCGCTGGGATGTACCGGAGAAGTACCAGAGACAGGTGAATGTCCCAATAAAGACTGAACCGGGATAGTACCAGTATACCGATAATAACAGTTGTACCGGTAAGGACTGTGAAGTATGGAAGTACCGGTGATAGGGGGTGTACCGGTAAAACTGAGAGATGTGCTATTCACAGCTTAGTACAGTAATGAAAATGCTTAACCGGCTTAAAGCACAAAGTGGGAGGGTACTGTACTTTAAGAATTGTATACATGTAATATAATAGTGTATATAACCGTGTAACATAACCTTATTATATGTACATAAAAAATAAAAACTACTACCACAAGTGCAGCTTTGAGGCTGGATGAGTTTTACTACTACTACTACTACTACTGTTTGGTGTACGAGACTAACAGAAGAAACAGAAATAAAGGGAAAAGAAGAAATACTATCACAGATTTCGGTTCTGTATATATATATATATATATATATATATATATATATATATATATATATATATATATATATATATATATATATATATATAATCTATGAAAGGAATAAAAGAAGAAAAACCAGGATTATGTGAAAATGGAAAGAGAATCAGAGAACAAGAGTCCGAGGCGATAAAGAGGCAGGAGGATGGCGAATGGGAGAGAAAGAGATGGAGAATATGAGGAACTGTGAAGGGTAAAGAAAAGGGAGAGAAGGAAGAATGAATAATGGTGGAAGGAGAAGGATAAACAGGGAACACTGGGAACTGTTAAGAGTAAAGGGAGGAAAACGAATGAATGAAGATGGAACGAGAGTGAGACGAGAGGAGGGATGGAAATATATATACGTAATGAAGGAACATGAAATTCCAAGATTTAAGGGTTTACTCATATAAGCTTTCATCCCGGAGTACGATATTCATCCCTACATAGTACCAAGCATCCTGCACTTTATTTCACTGATTTTAGAAAATAATGGGAAAAAGTAAATGGGGTGGGAGAGTGAAAGAAAAAAGACGGACAGAATGGACTGTCAGAGACGAAGAGATGAACCCTGTACGGTAAGGTTAATTTATTGTTCTTATATCCTATAATTGAGAACCTACAATATCTGTCCATTTACACTAACCAGTATTACGATGGAGGATGCTAATATAATATACCATAGTCTGTGCGGCAATCCAGACACAACGTTCTCCACCAAGAAAAAGAACACCTACCGTCCCTATTCGTAGAACATCGACTGTAAACAAACAAATACCACTGGGAAAATGCGCTAAAATATAAACTGATGCCACTTTAGCCCACAGAATTGTAAAAACCATGTAAAACTCGGCAGGAAGCGGTATTTACTAGCGATACAAATAAATAAAACGAACCACATACGAGAACAACGGCAACCGAGATCAGCCATTACTACCTCCTCCTGTCAGCTGAGTCTGCAACCCATCTATGGACTTCGTTACCATATTAATTACATGTGAGTACTTCCCACTTATTACTAAGGTCACTGAATCTAGCAAATGGACGCTGGGCTTGTATGCATCGGCCAAGGCTAATATTCAGACCTACGGATTGGGCTAATATTCAGACCTACGGATTGTTAATTATTTTTTTCCAAACAGTGGTGGAAAGTCCCACCTTATTTTTGCAGAAATGTTTAATATTTATACTATCCTAGCGTACATTAATCCTTAATTGATTATTGTGGATGTATTTTTTAATTTTATGCACTGATACGATTGCTAACAAGACCTAACCAGGCAAACTGTAGAACTGGGTGTTTTTGCCGTTTTCAGATAGTTATGCCACCTGTTTAAAAATTTTAGGTTAGATTAGATATTATCGATAGGTTAGTTTTAAGGTTAGATTAGGGTTGACAAAGCAATCAGGCTAACCTTGACTCTGAAACTACAAATTTACCAATACAGTAATGTCTGAAACATCAGATTTGCAGATAATGTCTGAAACTTCAAATTTACCAATAGCCAAAACTGCAACCTTGGAACCAAGCAGATGCTTCATAGGGTAATTATCCAAAACAACACTGTCCTTGTAGGTTAGTTGAAGTTGGATTAGAATAGGTTAAGTATCAAAAAGTCACAAAACGAGCAGTAGAGAACACAAGTTACCGGCATTTTATATGCACTTGGTGAAAATGTAAGAGAGCTTCCAGGCATATAATTTCCAAAGTATTTTCTTAGTAAATGACAGCCTAATTATCATAGTGATTCTGTAAAAGGCTGCAGGAATGCATTATCCTGTATTTGCTAATTTTCCAACCTCATAATTTTTAAAAACTCTGACCACAGCAAATGGCTACCCACCACGTTCGGCTTTCTGGTCGATTTGGCCCCAAGATGTTGGTCACCAGCCATACCAATATTATCCCGACTAACAAAACCTAACTTAAATTAGTTTAACTTAACCACACTTAACCCATACTTAATTAACCAGACCTAACAAGAATTACTTGAGGATGAATGGGTTTGGGGTCTGAATAAACCAGTAATTTCTAACAGGATGCTACTGCTGCCATGAAGAAGCCTAGCTTTAGTGCCCTTACTATTGTATTTGTTATTTCTGCCCTGCTAACTTCTCGTGGAGTCACATTCTATTATAAATGGCTTAAGACAAGGGCTCCCAGTTGATCTTTCTGATTTGTCTGTCATGGACAGACTTTTGCAACACTAAAAAATTTAAGTAAAAAATATTGCATACATACTGGTCACAGCTGCATAGCTCAGTAAGTTACTGTAATACTGTACCATACTTGTCTGAAGAACTGACATGGGCATTTTTGCATTCATTTTTTTAATGCATCAGCAGACAAGCAGCTGAGTTCGTTTAATATATACAGTACTGTATATGATTTATGTACTGAACTGTAATTAAAAGCAGCTGCTTCAAAATTTTGACAAGAGCTAATGAATTTCATTTATTTCCATTCATCAGGGCTGAGTGCAGAAATATATACTGGTTATTGTGTTTCGTTACATGAATATTAAACTTAAGATATTTTTACCTAAGATTTTTTCAATTAGCTTCAGTACCATAAATGCCCAAGAACGTTGCAGCATTATCGTGTGTAAAATTTATTGATGCATATACTGTACTTCTGAGTCCGGTTTCTCTCTAACGTAGAAATTCTGTTTACAGCATAAAGAAGCATCAGAACACAAAAGAAGGATCAGTAAGGTGGAGTGACGAGGGAGAAAGCATTAGATTACTATTTTGCGCCACTGAAACCTGAGTGAGGTGTGAGATAGCCCGATACAATAACAAGTCTGAAATTATGTCGGGACGAGTGAGGACGCGTGTGGATCGAGGGACGGGTGAGGTGGTGGCGTACAGTGATGTGGCAGTACGCAACAACCTGGCTGTCATAGAGTACTGCCGGACTTCCATGGCTGCCCTCTCAGGAGCCACAGCTGGTGAGTATACTAGGGAGGGATATAATAAATATCTTATTTACTGATATATCCCCTCCATGCTTAATGTGCATTTTAATATGATTCCAGCCAATATGCTACTTTAAGTGAAAACAGAAACATATAAATACATATATAACAGTGATGCCATGCATTCTGATAACGAATCCCCATATTCAGATTGGCCATAGTACAGCAGATGTTTTCTATGGACATAGAGCCAATCCAAGTGCCAAAGTGAGCTAATTACTTCCCAACAGTTATTGGAAGCTGTCGGGAAAAAAGAATTATATGATGTTTAATAAGATTTGGAACAGTTTATAGATCTCAACTTGGACTGATTCTGTTTCCGTGTGGCAGTTTCCTGCCTAAGAGCGATGATTGTGCAGCAAGTTACCAAGCTTGTTGCCGCACTTCACTTCCTTGCTGGTTCACTTTCTTGCTAGTACCCATCAAAATTATACAGGTCTCAAGCCTCTGGATGCAGGCATCCAGTTATACTAAGAGTACATATTGTGTATTACATTACGGTATATGTTGTATTCTGGGGAACGGTTTTTGTGTTTTCATTGTCAGTCACACTGGGGTTTTTTCCTTTTTTTGGCAAAGAGTGTGCATCCTTTATGTCAGGTCTGCTGGATTTGGTGGGGCTGCTTGGGTTCCTGTTCTTCTTGGGTGCCAGGTTAATGCTGTGGCTGTGCTTGTAAGTACAGTACTATAACAGGATTGGAGGCTGTAGCTTTAACTTTCATTGCTCCTAACTGTGTCTCCTGTATTTCAGGTCTCCTGGGTCTAACGGGACTGTATGGATTCCTGTTCTTCCTGGGTGCGGGTCTGATGCTGTGGGTGCTGCTGCTGATAAAGGCCGGAGCAAGGTGGCAGAGGTTCTTCGTCAGTCGCCAAAGTCTCCTCACCAGTGGCATCTTCTCGGGACTTTTCACGTATATCCTGTGCTGGACTTTCCTCTATGGCATGGTCCATGTATACTGAGTTCAAGCGGTACATATCTGGTTTGTCTCACAGCAGCATAACCATTATCCTTGTCATCATTTTCACCAGCATCATCATCATCAGTACCATCAACATAATCACCATCACTTCTGTCACCTCACGACCACTTTCTTCCCCTTTAATATTAAATGGGGATGGTAGAATACAGAAATGGGAAAGCACATAAACAGAGCAGTCAACAAGGTGGGCAGTGAAATGGACCACGCATCCAATTCTCACCATTCGTCTGATATTCTCGACTCCATCTCTTAGGCAATCTGTCCCTATTTTTGCTTTGTTATTTATATGCGTCATTCAAGCCTGATGTTCTCAGCTCCATCTCACAAGCAAACTATCCCTATTTTTGTTTTGTTATCGAAATGCTCCATTCAAGTCTGATATTCTCAGTTCCATCTCACAGGCAAACCATCCCTCCTTTTGTTATGCTTTATATACAGTATGCTTTACAGAAATTTGTGACATGGAGCCATTCTGTCCGGTACCAAGCTAACTACTATATCACACTCTCAGCTTGATAATATAATTTGGTGTTAACTGAGATAGAATACAAGAGCTATCTTGACTATGAGAGGATTAATGGTGACAGTATTAACACTCACTCTCTTATGACTCAGCTGAATACGTGTATGGCATCTGCAGGAATTAAATATTAGAGATGAAACAACAATGAGAGGGTTATTATCCAAGAATCTTAGGACCTATATCCCTCTGATTAAAGCATAGCCCATCCTCTCAGTAATGTTAACAATTATGGTACATCCTTCTCCATGCAACTGTGGCCAAAGCCTTGAAAAACTGTTATGTAAACAACAGCAACATATTAGTACTTGGCAACCTAACTCAGAGGAACCTATCAGCTCCATATATTTGTATGCATAAAATTAACTGGAACTAGCAAAAATCTAATTCACTGGTGATCCAGTGTGTACAGGGAGACTCAGGTGATTTGGACATGTGCAGAGAAGGGAGGAGGAAAATTGAATGAAAAGATATGGGTGTGAATGTGGAGGATAGAGCATCAGGAAGTAGATTTAAGATAACTTGGAACCAGGTCCTTCAAAGTGGCCAGGGTTATTGGACTCAACACAGATGCTGCCTGACATAGTGTGACGAGGGAAGCTTCCATCTGGTAAACCAAAGCCATAAAGTGAAACAAAAGTAATGCCATCATGCCGAAAAATTAATATCTGTTTTTCTCTCCTTGCAGACATCTTTCATTTGCACGCAGACAGCAGTCAACTTTTACACAGTGGGAAGCTGGTCCACCACTACAGTGCTCATGGCAGTGATAAACCAGGATATGTTCAAGAGCATTTATACTGATACTAGTGAATAAACTGACTGTGGAATACCTTCATGTGCTAAATGGTGTGGAAGAATTATTTTGTTCTGTAGAGAATCACACTGGGTATATGGCATCATTTTACAAAATGTTTTTGTTCCTCCATTTTCATCATCCATTATATTTATTGATGAAAAAATAATATTAATCGAAAAGAACATACTGGTATATGAATTGTGAAGAGTTTATGTTTAACCTTAATTTGTTATTTGTCTGAAGCAGTGCTATGCTACATTTGTCAAAATGACTTGTCATAGGTGTAGCTTTGTTCACCCACTGCCAATAAGCACCATTCTGCATGTACATTATGGCCAGTACAAGAGAAAAATTGCTGTGCATAATGTACAGTACCTTCTACAATCTGTACAACACAGTTGTTTAAGAAGTTAATAGACAACCAGGTGAAAGGATGTGTATGTGTGTGTGTGTGCCCACATAGGCTATAGTGGAAACTTTTTTATTTTTTAGTTCCATATTTCCTGCATCACTTTTGTGTATGGCAGAGGCAAAAGTGTTAAGAGGAACTACTGTACCATGAGAACAAAAACCGAGGACAGAAAGTACAGTATTGTATAGTCATACTTTTGTGCATCATATATGCACGGAAAAATTTAAAAAGCATTAAGAACAGCACTTGAACCTGGGACAGCATCACTGTGTGGCAGAGGTGCGATTGTACAACTGATAACCTTGAAGTATTCATAGTTTGCCGGTGGCAGTCACATGAATGAATGGTATAGTTATAGTTACTAGGGGAAATGATCAAGTAACTGTGATGCATGACTGTCAGAAAGAGTTGCTACTAGACCTCTGCGTCACATTAATATTGTCTCAGGCTCAAATGTGGCATACTGTGCAAAAACCATTAGTTCAGATTACTTCACCAAGAAACAAAAATTACCCTCCATTAAGGACCACAGTGGCCATGAGAGCAACACATTTAATTAATTCACACATTCCCTCCCACCCTTGCAGTTATTAGGGAGCACGGTAGCTCAGTGGTAGGGTGTCTGGTTCATAATTGTGAGGTTGCGAGTTCGCGCTCTGCCTGGTGGCTGCTGTGCTGGGAGGGGTAGTGCTCTCCTGTAACCCTAGCAGGGGTACATGATCTAATGAGGTCTAGCTCGGGGATTAATCCCCTTTTTGCAGTTATTACACCACCCCCACCACAAAGTAAAAAATGAACTTCCCTATACTACACAGAATACCTCAAAAACATTCTTCCTCATCTTTTTTTGCACATAACACTAAACTATACATACAGCCATGTAAAGCCCTCAGTTATAGCCCCTCCTTGAATTCTACTAGATACTTTTAAACTGCCCTTCCCAGAAAGACATAATCACCCAGCCAGACTGCAATGTACCGTACCCATCAACCTTCTCTTCTTCAGCACCAGCACAGAAAGACAACTCATAAACAATTCACTATCCCCTCACTGTAATGCAGCTCATCACATCACAAAACACTGACTTCATGCACCTCAGTATCACACTATCGACAATCTTCCAACATAACCTCAATAAAAGACCTCTGGGAATGTTCGGTTGAAGTGACCAAAAACCTAAAGACCACCAGGTTCACGTCCAGATGAACCTGGGGGCCATCAGAACATCAACAACATTGGCAAATCCAACTCCCATGGCATAAGCTACACACCAATCTCTTCTGGGTCCTATCAGTAATGATCAACTTTAACCTTTTAACCTCTGAAGGCTTTCTTTTGAGTAAAAAAAAATGACATTAGCCGTGTAAATTAAATAAGTTGTTAGTGGAGGTTTGAGGGTTCAAGATCTTCATGTGTACATTTAGATATTAGTTTGTGCAAAATGTCAACGAATAAATGAAACTGACAAATGTATTCATCTGGATTTTCTCTTTACCCAACTGGAGTAAGTCACTCGCAGCAAAAAAAAAAAAAAAAAAAAAAAAGTATCAATTGTGTTGGTTAATATCTGGTTCTTTCAGGCCTATTAAAATTCATGGGTTACTGTACTATACAGTATATCCTTAAGAGATCAGGCTTTGGTGATCTGGTGGCAGAAGTTGTGGGTGGAGAGAGCTTTGCATTAACTAACCATGGTTTTAATTCAACAAGAGGTGGCCAAGTGTTTTCTGTCATATAAATGCTGCCAAGAACTTAAGTTGGATTCTTACTGCTTAAATGTTCTGGATTACAAAAGCTTAGCCTAGGAAAGAAGTAGTGTATGATTATTCTATTTCCTCTCTTTCGTATTGTAACTCTGTTTCAGGTTGCCATTACATTTATTAGTTTTGCATCAACTGTATACAGTGCTCATTCATCCGGAAAGTATAGTATATACAGACAATGCCATGCCTTCCTTTATATGTAGGATGTGTTTAGGTACAGTATTATCTACACAAGGATGTGTTCTTTTCATACTAGTATCTCTTTTCAGTACTGTACTCCATGTTACTTAGTTATAAACAGAACAATATAGTACAGTATAAGCTCAATTTGCAGTATTTGGGTTGAAGATACAGGGAAAGGTGCAGCAACCCCAAGATATTCTTTTCCTCCCATACTCTGGCATACATACAGCAGTGTCACAGTGGAAGATAAAAGTGCATGAATGACTGCACAGGCCTGGCTGCATGGTTTACACATTTTCCATTCTTAAACTCTCTAGAACCGCAACTGCCATATGTTTTTACAGTATACTGGTCATCACAAGAGGTCAACGAATACCCTGACGCCACTATAGCTACCTTAATTTGCAAAAAGGTGTAGTACAACTGTAAAAACATTGCACAAGGTCTTACTGTAGGACTGATGCAGTATCTTATATTGCTTTAACCTTCCATATACTGTATTTTTTCATTTCTTCCTATGTTTGAACTCCATCATCTGATAAAAGGTACTATCTCTTGCCCCATTTTCAGTTTCCATTACTAATAAACTGCTGTATTCAAACATTTTTACTAGTGAACAACGTTCCCACTTAGTACTTCTGTTAAATCAAAACAGTGCAATATGAACAATGCATTTTAGTGAACTGGCAACTGGATATATGGTTATTTTACTGCATTTTCACTTGACAACTGGGTATAGAGAGTGAAAATTTAAACATTGGAGGGTAGGGTTGTAGAAAAAAAAAAAAAAAAGCCATAGTGTGACCTCAGGGATACTGGACTGAATAGGGGGGCTGCCAGAGGTCAAGCAGCATGGAAAGCCACCATTGGATGACTGGGGCCGATGCATGCAAGCATGTTGAAGCCTTTATAAACGATATAGACAAACGAGCATTAATTTCCTCCCTCTTCCAACAAATACTTCAAAATAATGGTTACAAGATGAATCAACAGTAAGTGTGATTGTAACAGCCTGTGGGATGGTTGAAGAAAATCAAAGCCATGAATGATGAGTGCATGGATGTATGGACCATTTTCCTGGGCACTTAATAAATTTTGCTTCAATGTTTTCCTTAGGGTAATGGATCCTACTTTCTTTTCCTGTAAATATTAGTTGATGTGACCAATGACTCAACTACTGTAGATGTGAACATGGTAGACTGCTGGCTGAAGTTGCCCTCTGCTGTCTACCATCCTAGTTTTAAGGGACAGGGTGGAGACAGGATTTCTATATACAGTACTGTGCAGCTCCAACCCTGGCTCTATCGGTACAAGATTATAGTATGATACGAGATGACTGCAAGAATGTACAAATGGAGCAGGATGGTAAGGAGGTCAATTTAAACCTGAATCACATTGGGTTCATGTTTCAGATGAGCCTGGGCCGCAACAATCCCATCGTAAATGCAGGATAAGATGATGATGATGATGATGATGATGATGCAGTATGACAAAACACATTAATCGCATATCTTTGTGGTTTATACTGAAAAGAGGTAAACCACTTCCATCAACTTTGCAACTATCAACATAAACACTATCCTCAATACATCACAACCACTATCAACATCACCACCAACACCACCACCAGTAAATCATCACCACCACAACCATCACTAATATTATACTACACGCAAACGATTACACATATACACGGACAGATATAGAAGTAAAAAAATTAAATAAATATATGTGCAGAATGACAGAGAAAAACAGATATAGATAAAGAAAGATATAAAGACTGACAGCTGAGTAGATAGACAAAAATAGATAGACAAGTAAATACGGACACAGACTGATACACACACACACACACACACACACACAGACACAGACAGACAGACACACACACACACACACACACACACACACACACACACACACACACACACACACACACACACACACCTGTCCTGAATGTTTTAAAAGTGGCACACGGTCTAATTAAGGGGAGAACAGGTGTGTGTGTGTGTGTGTGTGTGTGTGTGTGTGTGTGTGTGTGTGGCTAAGTTTCCCTTGTAAACCAAACAGGTGGGTCTGTGGCGGTAAGAGAAACATTAAAAAGGTCTACAGATGTACGTAAATTGGTGTACATGTACGTGTGTGTGTGTGTATGACTATCTGTTCCTAATGTACAGTATATATGCGTGTATGTGTATTTATGCGTCAGTGTGTGTGTGTGTGTGTGTGTGTGTGTGTGTGTGTGTGTGTGTGTGTGTGTGTGTGTGTGTGTGTGTGTGAGGGGAAACTAAATGAGATATTTATGCAAACTGTGTAGGTTATAAGTGAAATCCACACACAACCACAAACTCACACACACACACACACACACACACACACACACACACACATTTAATTCAACCAATGTTTCAAGAATACGAACGAAAAAACGAAATAAAATAATAAAAGACGTAAAATACGAAACAAGAATTAAAAGCATAATAAAAAAAATATCAAGAAGTAAGGTTTTACTTATAATGATAATAATAATAATAATAGTTGTAGTAGTAGCAGTAGTAGTAGTAGTTGTTGTAGAAGTGGTGGTACTAGTAGAAGTAGAAGTAGTAGTAGTGGTAGCAGTAGTAATAGTAGTAGTAGTAGTGGTAGTAGTAGTAGTAGTAGTAGTAGTAGTGGTAGTAGTAGTAGTAGTTGTAGTAACCATCACCATCATCATAATAACAGTAGTAGTAGTTCGAGGAGGAGGAGGAGAGGGGTAGCAGTATTAATCATCATCATCATCATCATCATCATAATAATAATAATAATAATAACACAAGAACTGTAACAAAAACAAACACACAACCATCAACAACAACAATAACAAGCATTACTCTTGCCTTCATCTCACTTTGTATATCACTTCCATTTCTTAACTCTCTCTCTCTCTCTCTCTAATAAATGGGTATTTAGTTTTCGCCTCATTTGTCTGTGGTTTTGCCTGCTTGCTCAAAATCATTCTGTCTGTCTGTTTGTGAAAGAATACACACACACACACACACACACACACACACACACACACACACAATTTATATCAACCTTCATGTATTTATCAATAAACACATATCTATATCCATTCATCCATCCAACTACGTATCTATCTATCTATCTATCTACCTCCACCCACCTCAATCTCACTCGATCTTATTCTTGGTCTAACCTTTCCCCTTGAATTCTGTACACACTATAATACGTGAGATGAAAAGTTGTATTATAGCTTTCATAGGAAGCTCCGTAACGCCTCTTCCTAAGCTATTTATTTTGCTTATTACACTTTTTTAAAAATTTTGCATATTGGATTGCACCATATTGAATTAGAGAGAGAGAGAGAGAGAGAGAGAGAGAGAGAGAGAGAGAGAGAGAGAGAGAACATATATTTTAGATAGATAAATATACTGACTGATAGACACAACCACGGACAGACAGACAAAGCCTAATAATAATAATAATAATAATAATAATAATAATAATATCAATAATAATAAAATAAACAAAACGTCTGGGAGTGGAGGAGAAAGTGTAAAAAAGGAAAATAAATAGCCAGGGAAAGTGTGTTACGAAATCATAAGCTAACAAAAATAGAGCATAATTCTCTCTCTCTCTCTCTCACATAAGCCTTCTGGTCCCTTTCCCAAGCTTTTTTTTTTTTTTTTGCGTCACTTTCCATAATTTAGTGATTTTCCCTTTTTTCCTTCCCCCTCCCCCTCCCCCTTCTTGCCCCCTCCCCATATCCACTTTCTAGGGTCTTCTCTCTCTCTCTCTCTCTCTCTCTCATCCGCCTCCTCCGTTCTTTCTCCATTCCTTCCCCTTTCCATTCACTTTCTTCTTCTCCTCCTCCTCGTCTTCTTCTTTCCCTTCTCCTCCTCCTCCTTCTTCTTCTTTTCCTCTTCCTCCTCCTCCTTTTTCTCCTCCTCCTCCTCCTTCTTCTCCTCCTCCTCCTCCTTCTTCTTCTCCTCCTCCTCCTCCTTCTTTTCTTCCTCCTCTTTCTTCTTCTTTTTCCCTCCACTCACCATCCCAATCCTAAATAATCCCACCCTCAATTCCCCTCCGTCTTTCCTTTTTCTTCCCCTTCCTTCCCTTCCTCTTTCCCTGCCTACCCTTCCCTTCCTCTCTTCTTCCGCTTCCTCCCCTCCTCCGTCTATCCTTCCTCTCCCTCTTCTTCCCCTTTCTCTCTTCCCCTGCCTATTCTTTCCCTCACTTTTTCCCCCTCCTTCCCTCCTGTCTCTTGTTCCCTTCCCTTCTGTTTCCACCTCCTCCCTACTCTTTTCTCTTCTTCCTTTCCCTTCTTCCTCCCTTCTCCCCCTCCCCTGTTTATCCTTGGCTTCTCTTCTTACTCACCATTTCCCTTCCCCAATCTTTCCTCCCTTCCCCTCCTCCTCCCCTTCTTTCCGTCAATCTTCACAAATCTGCTCCCCTTTCCCCTTCCTTTTCCTCCTATCCTTCATTCCCCTCCCCTCTCCCCCCTTGCTATTCCTCCTCCTCCCCTTCCCATAGCTTTCCTCCCCCCTCCCCTTCCCCTATCCTTCCTTCCCCTCTCCCCCACCCCCTTCCCTTCCCCTATCCTCCCCCCTCTCTCCCTCGCTATGGAGTTTCGCGGTATGCATCTGTCACGGAGGGGTAGTATTTAAGACAGAGGCAGCTCCTGTTGCACATCACTCAGTCCTCTTTGTCAGCACCACCACCACCACCACTACCACCCACCTCACCTTACACCATGACTCCCAACGGTACGAACAGTCACGTCTCTCTATCTATCGATCTATCTATCTATCTATTTTTATTTATCTGCCTGCTATGGGAGACCGCACTCAGAATATACACAGTGCTGTTCTGGTGCCACTATTACCCCAAACCTATCACGAAGCTAAGAATTAGGCAGCACACACACACTAAGCATTTATCCCCAGCCACGACATATAAGCCTAGTCTGTTAGTATCTTCGCACCTACAACTGAAATACCTGTCTGTTAACAACTTTACGCGAAAACTGCAGGTGTCATTTTGACTAAAATTACAGGGATGATGGGCTATGACCTTCTGATCACCTGATTAAATTTTGAGCCAAATTTGGCCAAGGCCCAGACCATAACTCTGTTCAAATTCGTCATACTGACATGAAACCAAAACCTAAAAATGCATCTTTCAAATCTGCATCCTATAACATGCCTCATTACATCAGGGGGGTCGCCCCCCAGTTGGCGGTAGGGGAATCAATGTCAGATGAGTTGGGCCTAAAATTTCAAATAGGCATAAAATCGTCAATTTTTACTCGATTTACTCCAAATATGATCTGTGACATCTTTGACTAGATATCCTGTTGTGTTTATGCGTCAGCACTAAAATGATTGCCGGGGACGGGTTTGCTGTGCCTTGGCACTTTTTTTTTTTTTTTTTTTTTTTTTTTTTTTTGTCAGTTACACCATGCAAAGTAAATTATCGAGGATAAAGTTATGTTTCTCTCTCTCTCTCTCTCTTTCTTTCTTTCTCTCTCTCTCTCTCTCTCTCTCTCTCTCTCTCCAGCCCACTTAATCAGAGAAAAAAATTTAGTGGAGAGCATGCATTCTGCTATACAGTTCTGTGTTCCATCTTTTGGCAAGAGAAAGAGAGAGAGAGAGAGAAACACACACACACACACACACACACACACACACACACACACACACACACACACACACACACACACACCTCGTCTCGCTCTCTTTCCCACTCACTCTCTTAGACGCATCCAGGAAGAAAACCAAGATTACACCTTCTATGGGGAGAATAAATTACGTATCATTAACACGTAATTACACCATTAGGAGGAGGAGGAGGAGGTGGTAGGGAAGGAGGAGGAGGAGGACGGAAGAGGAGGAGGAGGAGGAGGAGATTACAAAGGTTTACAAAGGAAAGCAAACAGCAACATACCTTATGGTCCTTTCGAGGCTGCTTGAAGGGAGGAGGACGACGAGGAGGACGAGGAGAAGGAGGAGGAGAAGGAGGAGGAGAAGGAGGAGGAGGAGGAGGAGGAGGAGGAGGAGGAGGACGAGGAGGAGGAGGACGAGGACGAGGAGAAGAAGAAGAAGGAAAGCAAACAGCAACATGTATACCTGTCTTCTCGTTGTCCCATCCCATTCATGACAGTCCCAAATTTCAGGTTTTGCTGATTTGAATATTTAATGTGTTATTCCTGGACTAAAAGCATTTGTTTCGTACAGGTATCATCGTCATCGTCCTCCATCCTGCCTTATTTATATTTGTGGCTCTCGATTCAAGGCTGTTTCGTCGTCACCTTCCCTTCGTGTCAGTTTTAAGTTTCATGTTTCGCTGCACTGAATCTCCACTTTTTAATTCCTGAACTAAAAGCACTTGTTTCGTACAGGTATCATTGTCCTCGTCCTCCTGGCTGGTCTCGCCCTCACCAGTGCCACCAAGCGAGACCCGAGGACGACCGAGGTACAGTCGGAGACACAGAAGGCGAACGCAGAGCAGGGGACGAAGGAGGCGCTGAGGGAGGACGGCCGCCTGTTCTTCTACCCCCAGGACAGCAATACCAGTGTGACCATCGGCGCCTCCACCCTGACCCTGATTCTCCTGCTGGGGGTGGTTGCTGTCGTGGCTTTCGCTGTTACTACTCTCCTGGCGCCACGCGAAGACACTACCTCCTACGAGCCCGTCGCAAGGTGAGTCCGATTGCGTTCCTCCTTGGTTCTGATCCTCCTCTTTGCCCCTGATCTTCCTGGTGGGGGTAACTGTTGTAGTGAGCTTCATGGCACTACACTCCTGCAGCCACAAGATGACAACATCTACGCACCCGTCGCAAGGTGAGTTGGAGAACAAATTTTCACTGAGTCTTCCTCTTTGGTTCCAATCCTCCTCTTTGGTCCTGATCCTCCTGCTGTGGATAACTGCTGTAGTGATCTTCAGTGTACTTATACTCCTGTGGTCACTCAAACACATCACCTCCTACTCCTACGTCATCACCTACACCCTCATCGCTAGGTGAGTTCAGAATGTGTCAATAATGAGTTTCATTATTTCCCCTGGTCCTCACTCTCCTGCAGGGGATGAACGCAATCGTGACCTTCGTTAATACAACTTCATTCTGACAAGGTCAGGCAAAGATTGGTTTTCGTTGAGTCGTTGTTCTCTAACTCACGTTTACTCGGATTTAACCTTTTTAACATGACATCATCATCATCGTCAGTGGTCACCGGTTAAATCTGACAGTGATGATGATTATCATCATCGCTTGTTGACATCACCGATCATCATCGATGATGATGTATGTTCTCCCTGAACCTTGGGAGACTCGTAAGTTGTTGGCTACTTTTTTTCTAACAATAATTTTGTAAGAGTGTGGCATGGCGTAAACTTGTCTGCTGCCTCCTCTTTCTTTATAATGGCAACAGCAATTATCTAATGTAACTAATTTATCTCTCTCCCCACCACAGCACTTACGAGACAGTGCATCGCATTTTGGAGAAAGCTGCGGCCAAATTCGAGTAGCCGATCCACACACCAGGCTCCCGACACACCTGACTCCCGGCCCACCTGTAATAGATGCACCTGACCGTCTCACTACATACCTCACTTCTAGCACACCATGTCCGGCATTTTTGAGTCATTACGTCACTCTTACACACCTCATTCTTCCTACACCTGACATCACACCTGGCTTATAAACACCTGACTCCTATACCTGTAATTAGTGCACTTGATCTCCTCACAACACGCCTGACTTCTAACATAGGTACAATCGGCATCTTTGAGTCATTACACCACTATCTTATACCTGTCTTCTTATAACTAACTTCGCACACCTGACTCCACTCATGGCTAATTAAACACCTGACGATACACCTATCTAACTACACACATGACTTCACCTAACTTCACACATCACCTCTTGCTATTTCTGGATCTTCACACACCTGGTTCTATACATCTAATAATACACCTGACTTCACATACCTGACTCTCTGTACCTGCCTAATCACACACCTGACTCTCCATACACGCCTCTCCACATACCTGACTCTCCATACCTGCCTAATCAAACACCTAACTCTCCATACCTACCTAATCACACACCTGACTCTCCATACCTGTCTAATCACACATCTGACTCTCCATACCTGTCTAATCACACACCTGACTCTTCGTACCTGTCTATTCACACACCTAACCCTCCATACCTTCCTAATCACACACCTGACTCTCCATACATGTCTAATAACACACCTGACTCTCCTAATCACACACCTGACTCTCCATACCTGCCTAATCACACACCTGACTCTCCATACCTGCCTAATTACACACCTGACTCTCCATACCTGTCACACCTGACTCCACACACACCTCTCCATACACCTGACTCTCCACACACCTGTCTAATCACACGCCTGTCTCCTAAACACCTCAAACACCTGACTCCACACACCCGGCTTTTAATTTTCGACTCAATGTACAAATCCATTTCTTTAATTTCTATGTATATATTTATTTAATGAATATTGTTTGTAAATAAAGGTTTGAGAAAGAATATGGTCTTTTGATGATGATGATGAGGAGGAGGAGGATAATAATAATAATAATAATAATATAATAACAAAACCACGACCAACACCACCACCAATGGCAACAATAATAATACAAATAACAGTAATAATAATAATAATAATAATAATAATAATGGAGAGAGAGAGAGAGAGAGAGTGAGAGAGAGAGAGATTCTTACCTACCTACATACCTGAAATTTGAAGGTCAAGGGCAAATTAGGGTCCTGCCTCACCTGTCCTGTCCTGCCTCATCTGCCCTGCTCTGCCTCACCTGTCCTGTCCTGCCTCACCTGTCCTGTCCTGCCTCACCTGTCCTGTCCTGCCTCACCTGTCCTGTCCTGCCTCACCTGTCCTGTCCTGCCTCATCTGCCCTGTCCTGCCTCACCTGTCCTGTCCTGCCTCACCTGTCCTGTCCTGCCTCACCTGTCCTGTCCTGCCTCACCTGTCCTGTCCTATCTCACCTGTCCTGTCCTGCCTCACCTGTCCTGTCCTACCTCACCTGTCCTGTCCTGCCTCACCTGTCCTCTCCTGCCTCACCTGTCCTCTCCTGCCTCACCTGTCCTCTCCTGCCTCACCTGTCCTGTCCTGCCTCACCTGTCCTGTACTGCCTCACCTGTCCTATCCTGCCACACCTGTCCTGTCCTGCCTCACCTGTCCTGTCCTGTCGAGAGAAAGAGAGAGAGAGAGAGAGAGAAAGGAAAGTTGTAGGAAAGCAGACACAAGCATCTACCCCCCCTCCACCATCCCCCCTTCAGATGACCATGAGAGTGAGAGAGAGAGAGAGAGAGAGAGAGAGAGGAAAGCTGTAGGTAGGCAGACACAAGCATCCACTCCCCCCTCCACCATCCCCCCTTCAGGCGCCCATATCCTGCCTTGACCCACAAACACAGGCGTAGGGACAAGCAAGCAGGCCTAACACACGCACAGACACACACACACACACACACACACACACACACAAGGGGAGGGAACGTTATATATAGGACTAGAGGGGGGGTGAAGGGCTCAGTGCTTGTCCTGACCCAGAGGTGACCGCCACACACACACCTTCATCCACCAACGACATGAAGACCTACGGTACTGTTCAGTGGGTTCATATTTTCACATTACACGTATGAACTTAACTACATCTTGCCACCAGAAAAAAGAACCGTTCAAATGAGCAAAAATTTCAACACACACACTTTCATCCACCAACGACCTGAGGACTTACGGTACTGTTCACTGGGTTAATATTTACACATCACACATATGAACTTAATTACATCTTGAATTTCCCCCGGCAAAAATAAATCGTTCACATATACAAAGACGTCAAGTGACTATACCAGTAGTGTTAAGTAACCTAGAACAACAAGGTAGCTACAGAGGCATTATAAAATCCAGTTGATTATTTATTTTTACTTTCAGTTTAGGAACAAACGTGAACCGTCTCATTTATGTGCCTAACTGTGTACTGTGTTGGTGTATTATGGCAGGTGGCGTCATACAGGTGTTCATGCCCCCTTTGTGGGTTGGTGGGTAAACTGACACCTTGGGTAACACCTAAGGGAGAAGATTGTGCTGACCTGGTGGATGCAGTGGCCTCATGGCGTCTGCCTTCACCTTTACATTTTCGACTCTTGTAGCTTTCAAACAACAGAGCTACACACAAACAAACAAATAAAGACACACACACACACACCAATTCTTTCACAATTTTATTTACTTATTTACTGTTCCTTTCTCCCACATCTCTTCTTTAATGGTAGAAAGGAACGCATTATGTGATGGCACTGCTTTACTGCTCTTATGAAAACGTCCTTTAACTCCCTCCCTATCCCCTGAAAGGACGATGGTGGACTGCCGGAAAAAATATCAACTTTATAATATTTTGATGACCCTGGCGCTAAAACAACAACTTTAATATTTACATCGAGCATAACTTTAGTCTGGCTACGAATCTGTCTTATACCGGTAGAGCTCTTGTTTCTCTGTCTGTCTGTCTCTCTCTCTCTCTCTCTCTCTCTCTGCCTGGCTCTTTCTCTTTTCTCTTTGTCTCTTAGGTACGTGATTTTTACCTGTCTCCTTTCCCCTTTCCCTCCTCTACCTCTCCCATCTTTTTCTCTACCTTACGTTTCCCATTCTCTCTCTCTCTCTCTCTCTCTCTCTATTTCTCATTTCTCAACAACTTCAATTTTCTCACACAGCCTATCTCGCTGCCAGTCTGCTTCTGCTGGCGACCCTACATGAAGCGAGGGGGGCCGAGGAGGAGGACGAGGCCAGCACGGAGGCCCCCCCGAGCGAGACCGAGAGCGAGGACGCCATACTGAAGCCCTTTGGCCCTATCATGATCCCAGATAACGCCCTCAGCATTGGTCTCGAGTCCATTGGTATTTTCCTGATCATCGCGGGGGGCCTGGCATTTTTGGGGCATCTCGTGTTTGGGTTTGGCAAGGCAGCGTCCTCCGATGTTGACACCTATGGATACACTGCCCCCAGGTGAGAGAGAGAGAGAGAGAGAGAGAGAGAGAGAGAGAGAGAGAGAGAGAGTGTGTGTGTGTGTGTGTGTGTGTGTGTGTGTGTGTGTATCTGGTTTATATACATAATAGTACATACATACATACCCACCTACCCACATACACACAGGCATACATTACATACACACATTTTTGCTGCTACCTACCTACAAACCTACTTACTTACCTAGCTACCTACCTACATATTTACGTACATACATGTGCAAATAAATACATACACGCACACATATACGCCACACGTTAAAATATTACATCAGTTATCGCTATCATCATCATCATCATTAGCCATTAATATTATCCTCATCTATTTATGTATCTATCTATTGCCTGACGCGGTATCCAGTGAGGGGTGGCTTGACTATGACCTCCCGGCGTTTGTGTCCCTACTCAGTAACGAACTCTTCCCTCGACACGCACCCACCCTCCCTTACTCACACCATCATCACCATCACCACCACCAACCTAAATCACTTTCCCTTTATTTCAGTTGAATGGGTACGTTTAAAAAGGAGAATGGAAACACACACACACACACACACACACACACACACACACACACACACACACACACACACACACACACACACACCATTAGTTATATCCAATACTTATACAAACTCCTTAAATTGCCCTCCCTCCGCAGCGGGTATTCGGCATCAGCGCCTGCCTACAGCCCTACAGGTACCGGGTATCCACAAGAGGAGGCCTACACGCTGCACAGGAATTTGGACCAGGCAGCAAGCAGGTATCAGTGAGACGAGGAGGATTCGATACCCCGTCCCTTCCAACACCCTACCTCTCGCCCATCACTCATTACGGTGTGACAAATGGGAACTCAGTGGTCTGTTGGCTGGATGAGTATTTTTATAACATCTCCTGAATTATCATTTTCTTTTCAATATTTTCTTTCTTAGTCTAATAATTCCTATGGTTCGCTTGCTTTCATCTAAGGGAACTGGGCTAATTCCACAACTTTAATAGTAAGTTGTGTATGTGTGAAATTCAAGTTTTAGTTATGAGGCAGGAATGAGTCTCCTTGGTTACTAGTAAAATCAGTCCTCCAATCTGCCTACATCTTGCCATTCACTGAGCTGGAAGGGGTTAAGAATCTTCGTCATGGTTAGAGTAAGAATGAGTCTCCTTGGTTACTAACTATTCAACCTTCCTCTCTGACTACACCTGGCCATTAACTGACCTGGAAGGAGTTATGGATCTTTGTCAGGTATGAATCTCCTTGGTTCCTAATTAATCAACCTTCCAATCTGACTACACCTGGCCATTAACTGAGCTGAAAGGGGTTAGGGATCTTTGTTAGGTATGATTCTCCTTGGTTACTAATCAACCCTCCAATCTGACTACACCTGGCCATTAACTGAGCTGAAAGGGGTTAGGGATCTTTGCCAGGAGGAATAAACAGACCATAGAAAGTAAGTGTGAAATTTACGAATATATACATACAGGGGTAGTCCATATATAACGCTACTCTTTCACTCTGGCAATTTCTATTCATCTACTCCCACAACCACGCCCACACCAGGAGACCCAGCCATCCCTTCCGTCGGGCGATTGCTTGTTGCGGGGATAGTTCAGTCATATTGTTATCAGTGTCTATCCGGCATCTATTCGTTTACTCCCACTACCACCCACGCCCACACCAGCAGACTCAGCCGTTCCCACAACACACAAGATATCGCCAGACTAGTGTGAAGGGAAGTGCTATTTAGGAATCAATTGTAAACCCCATTCACTTTAACTTGGCGTAAAAACTGCCATTTCTTCATCTTGAACGCTGAGTTGTGACATGAGATGAACGCTACAATAGGGTGCTAGTCACGAAGAAGTGCTATGGAAAGGATGTTGAGTCGCAGTATCTTCCTATCCTGCCTCTGAGCTACTGAAAAAAAGCTTCAAAAGGACGAAAAAATCCACTAATAGTTTGTTCACTTTAATTGGCATATATTTTCGTCTTTCTTCAGCTTATTTCCCGTAGCTCAGTGGCAGAATAATACAATACTACGGCTCCACATCCTTTCAGTAGCATTTCTTCGTGACAAGCACCATAATTTAGCGTTAATATCAAGCTATATCCTAGTAATCAAGATGAGATGGCAATTTGGGCCAGGTTAAGTTGAACAGACCATACACGAGTTAAAATAAATGAACTACCAATTAAGAGAGAGGAAAATTACCTTAGCCAATTAGAGGTCAAGGCTAGGAGGTGGTTTAGATCAACTATTAAATTGGCTCGTTAGGTGCAGTAGTATTTACCCCTTTGGTTTGTACTGTTAAAATTATGGTCGCGACCATACCAGATGCGGGCGACTGCGGGCGAGTATTCGCATTATTGTTACCTGTAGAACCTCCTTCCCGCACCCGCCCGCGTCCAGTAGGGCCACTCATATGGGTAAGGCCGCGTCCACACCAAATTCTTGCTGGTGTGGGCGTGGGCGGGCGCGGGAGTGAACTTCTATGTGTTACAATGATGAAGAACTCGCGCCCACACCAGCAGGCATCTGGTGTGGACGGGCCCTTTAAAAATTGTGAAAGTGCTGACAAGACTGGAAATTTTTACGCTGATTTTTAAAGCTTGTAATGGACAGAGAGAGAGAGAGAGAGAGAGAGAGAGAGAGAGAGAGAATAGCTGTACGGATATAAGACATGTTGGTAGCCAGACTAAAGTTATGCTCAATGTAAATAATAAAGTTTGTCAAAATAAAGATGGATTTTTCTTTACCCTACATCATCATCATCATCATCATCATTCTTCTTCCTCCTCCTCCCCTTCTTATCATCATCATCATCATCATTATCATCACCACTCTTCTTTCTCCTCCTCCTCCTCCTCCTCTCCTTCTCCTCCTCCTCATCATCATCATCATAATCATCATCATTCTTCTTCTTGTTCCTCCTCCTCCTCCTTCTCTTCTTCCTCCTCCCCTTCTTTTCCTCCTCCTGCTTATCCTCTTCTCTTTCTCCTCCACCATCACCACCTCCACCTCCTCTTCTTCCTCTTCCTCCTCCTCCTAGTTTATCAGTTAATAACAGACGAAAATTTAGCAAAGGTGGAGGCTACAAGGAATATATGACGACAATTATGCATCAAAAAATGAAAACATGAAAAAAAATCCGTAACCACACCACGTCAAAAAAAAAAAATAAAATAAAAAATAATAATAATAATAATAATAAAAATAAAAACGGGCGCATCCAAGGGGGGGGGGGTTGAGCGGGTCCGTGCCCCTAAGGACGATACAACACACACATTCTTTCTTCCCGGCGCGTCACGTTACACCAAAACATTACGAAACACGCAAAATCCGTTAACACATCCTAACGTCATGCAGAACAAAAGCAATTATCAGAATTATAAAACTTACAAGCACATAATTTCTTCCGCCAACCACTTCCTGATGATGGCAATTGTACGACTGGCGGAACGCGCTTTCTATAATGGAGAGGCGAGAGAGAGAAACAAAAGACGCTGATCTGATGGAGAGGTAATGATGAGAGAAGGAAGAGGAAGACTAAGGGTACTAACCTTTCTCTCGCCTTTCATTTTACTTTCCCTTCTTTATCGTTTTTTACTTTTTTTTTTTCTGTTTTGTACACCCGCGTCTCGTGCAGCCAGAGTGGGTGCTATATGTGTTTAGCGAAGCGCGCCCGCGCGTGTTTTTCAATAATGGGTCAAAGATCAAGATCACAGAGCTAAGCCAGACGCTGACCTAACTAAATCAACCAGGTTATTATCCAATTTCGATCAAGCTTTGGAAAATGACTACAGTATGCTTAGGTAAGAATGAAGTAATCTGCAAACTCTCATCCTTTTTCTGTGCAACTCTCTAATGCCAGAGTTAAAAGTTGTTCCCAGGTTTCACGTATACAACAGCCCGAGGTGCATACTGTCCATTCCCTACGAGGTGAGGAGTGGCAAAGACGTCACAGTGAAGAAATTAAAAAACACCCCTTTCAGAGTGAGAGAGAGAGAGAGAGAGAGAGAGAGAGAGAGAGAGAGAGAGAGAGAGAGAGAGAGAGAGAGAGAGAGAGAGAGAGAGAGAGAGAGAGAATCAGAGTACTGTTAAGCTAATTAGGTAAGTACACAACACAATATAAGTGATATAATGACCCCCCTTCCGGTATAACCTACTCTGGAATTATGTATGAGCGAGACCCAAGTGATTCAGTATAAACGGTGACGCCTTTCGAGTTCAATGTGGAATAAATCACCTGGGAAAAGGAGCTAAGAAATCTCCTGTGTCACTTGCTGGTATTCTCGTCAGCTAAGGAAGCTCCCTAACACCCTTCCCTAAGCGATTTATTTTGTTTATTACACTTTATTACACTTTACTGTCCTGTTTTATTTAAAAGGTTACGCATTCTTTCAGTTGAGGACATTCTCTAACACCTTTCTTTATGCGATTTACTCTGTTTTATTACACTACTATCCTGCTGTGTTTAAACGATGTCACCTTTCGTGTTGATAATGGTCCATATTCTCTTCGGCTGAGGTAGTTCCCTTACACCTTTCCCTAAGCGATTTAATTTGTTTATTACACTTTACTGCCCCGTTCTGTGCTATATAAACCCTGCAAACATCGCCATACTCTGCATAGATAACGTACAAAAGGATATTAACCAGCCATAACCAAAAATAAATAGTTAAGGAAGAGGTGTTAGGGAGCTTCCTTAACCGACGATATACCAGCCAATGACACACGAGATTCTTAATTCCTTCTCCTAAGCGGTTAATTTCACTTTAAACTTAATATTTTCCTCTGTTATACCTTTTTCACCTTGACTTGGCCCAGATTTTCGTCCTTATCCAGCTTATTTCACGAAGCCGAGCGACTGAAAAAGACAATGCTACGGCTCTACATCCTTCCCATAGCACTTCTTGGTGACTAGCATCGTAGTGTTAATCTTTGTTACAACTCAGCATTCACGATGGAGAGATGAAAATTTTAGGCCAATTTAGAGTAAAAAGAGGAGTTTATTATTATTATTATTATTATTATTATCAATATTATTATTATTATTATTATTATTATTATTATTATTATTATCACTATTGTTGTTATTATTATTATTATTATTTTACTTCTGATAGATTATTTATCTATTTTTTACTATACTCTGTTCACTTCAACTAGACATACAGCTACCATCTCACCTTGAATGCTGAGCTGTAACAAGAAATTAACACTAGAATTCAATGCTAGTCACGAAGAAGTGCTGTGGTAACGACGTAGAGCCGTAGAATTGTCTTTTCCTGCCACTGACCTACGGGAAATTAAAAAAATGAAAATCCAGTTGGTTATTTAACATTTTTCTTTACTAGTAACATAACAAGAAGGTATATACGTGTAACAAGGTAAAATAAATCGCTTAAAGAAAATATATCCGGGTAACAAGGCAAACTAAATCGCTTATAGAAAATAGATAAGGGTAAGAAAGCAAACTAAATCACTTAAAGAAGATATATACGTGTAACAAGGTAAAATAAATCACTTAAAGAAAATATATAAGGGTAACAAGGCAACCTAAATCACTTAAAGAAAATATACAAGGGCAACAAGGCAACCTAAATCACTTAAAGAAAATACATAAGGGTAACAAGGCAAACTAAATCACTTAAAGAAAATACATAAGGGTAGCAAGGCAAACTAAATCACTTAAAGAAAATAGATAGGGGTAACAAGGTAAACTAAATCACTTACAAGACGGTGTTACGCAACCTGGCCCAGTAACGGGATACAGTAATGGCAGCTTCCGTTCTACTCAGGAAGGTAATTATCACTACAAACCCAGGCCCTCGTGGTCGCATGTCTTAACGCCAATCATTTAGCGACTTATCCAGGACATTACGCCTAAATACATTTTTTTTTTTAACTGATGTAAAATATATCGCTAAATGAAATATACAAGTTAACGTTTGGGTCTGATACCCAAAATAAATCAGTAAGGAAGAGGTGCTAGTAAACCATTTTTTTCCTTACCGATTTATTCATGATGAATATTAATACTGGTCTGAATGTTATTTATAGTTAGAGACATAGATAGACAGACAGATAGATAGACAGACAGCCTAAGCTGAAGAATATCGTCTGGAGAGAGAGAGAGAGAGAGAGAGAGAGAGAGAGAGAAACTTCATAGCATCTTAAGGATTTATTTTGCACAATCTATCTATACCAAGACGCCTTAATCAAGTGGTGGGTGGCCACAAACAAATCGCCTCCACCTCTCCCTGTCCTTTGGCTGCCCTCCCTCCAACTCACATACACCTCTCTTATATCTCCACTCATTATCGGTATCTTTAAATTCTCTTCTGTATTATTTATGTCTTTTTAATATCTATACCCTACTCACTTTAACTAGGCATAAATCTTTCTTCTCTCCATCTTGAATATTGAGCTACAGCAATATATTAATACTAGAATATGATGCTAGTCACGAAGAAGTGCTATGAAAGGAATGTAGAGCCTAGAGTAATGCTAGAATATGATGCTAGTCACGAAGAAGTGCTATGAAAGGAATGTAGAGCCTAGATTAATGCTAGAATATGATGCTAGTCACGAAGAAGTGCTATGAAAGGAATGTAGAGCCTAGATTAATGCTAGAATATGATGCTAGTCACGAAGAAGTGCTATGAAAGGAATGTAGAGCCTAAATGATGCTAGAATATGATGCTAGTCACGAAGAGGTGCTATGGGAGAAATGTAGAGCCTAGATTAATGCTAGAATATGATGCTAGTCACGAAGAAGAGCTATGAAAGGAATGTAGGGCCTAGATTAATGCTAGAACATGATGCTAGTCACGGAGAAGTGCTATGGGAGGGATGTAGAGCTTAGATTAATGCTAGAATATGATGCTAGTCACGAAGAGGTGCTATGAGTAGGATGCAGAGCCGTAACATTATTTTTTCTGCCACTGATCTACGTGAAATACTGAAAAAAGGAAAATCTCCGTCTATACTCATTTTACCTTAACATGGCCCAAATTCCCGTCCTATTACAACTTATTTCACGTAGCTCAGAGGCAAAGACAAATACTACGGCCCTACATTTTTTCCAAAGCACTTCTTCGTGACTTGTACTATATTCTAGCATTAATCCACGCTCTAGTCTTTCCACAGCACTTCTTCGTGACTTGCACCATTTTCTACCATTCATCTAGGCTATATATTCTTTCCACAGCACTTCTTCGTGACAAGCACCATATTCTAGCATTAATATAGGCTCTACATTCTTTCCACTGCACTTCTTCGTGACAAGCACCATATTCCTGTATTACTCTTCCTACAACTCAAAAATCAAGATGGAGAGATGGCAATTTTAGGCCAAGTTAGAGTAAAATGAGTAGCCTATGGTTGTCTACGGGTTAATGATATGCATAAGTAAACAGGGAAGGAAAATAAGGCGGCGATTGACCCATATATTGTACTTAAGTCATTAGATGGGCGTTGGCAAGGTGTTTATAAAGAGGGGGTGACAGGATGGGGGGGTTTCAGTCACCTCCCATCAACGAAGGAAGATACACGCAAGTTCCCGGTCTCTAATTCACATTCGAAAGTCATAGAATAAAGAAAGTTACATACGAAAGAAGTGAAATGCGAATTTAGGCTTTTCACTCACTTGCACCACCCTCAGTAATAATAATAATAATAATAATTAGTGAGGAATTTGGTTTGTAACTATTCACTCTACACTGAAATCTGGACAGTGGACTTCCCAGAGTCGCTTAAACAACTAAAACTCTGAGAAGCTATTTTTGCCATATTTCTGCAAGAGGTCACATCGGCAAAATGCAAATACGAGGTGAGCACACACACACACACACACGTCGGGAACTGCACAAGAAGCTATATACATGTACACTAAAGCTTTGCAGGTTAATTAATTAGGATTGGCATTTAACCCCATAAAACCATCTATCAAATATAACGAGCCTAATGTAACTCATCTTCAAAATAATAATACAAACACAAAATTAAATCTACTGGGTAACCAACACGTAATTTTAATATTCACTGAAGTAGAAAATTACCGGTATTTGTACTTACCAACATCCACCTGAAGTGATAATTCCCTCTCTTAATATACCTTAACCCTTTCAGTACGGTGACGTTTTGTTTTCATTTATTTTCAATGCCTACAAAGGAATTAAAGCAACTCTGAAATCACCTGTCGTATTGAACGGGGTCTATGAATGTCTATCTATCCCATATATTTTCCAAGTCTTTCCTGAGTTAAAAAAAAAAAAAAAAAAGTGATGTATGGATTTTCTTTATATACTCCGTTTTTTCTTCCATTATTCATCGTAAAAAAAAAACACACACAAAAAAAAGGGAAGTAAACAGAACACCGTACTGAATGGGTAAATCTTTAAGCACTGCCAAAAGTGGTAAAAGTACACAATGATAACACACAGGGGCATAGCCAGCAGAATCTCACTAAAGGGAGGGGGGAGGTACTACAAAGCGGGAGTTTGCATCAAGAAACAAAATTTTTACTAAGAAATATTGAGGCAGTCGACGTAAAAGCTCATGTAATCAATGCTGTTTTCTATCTATCTATCTATCTATAGCCCGACGCCCTAATCCCGCAAAGGGTGGCCGCAGACAAACGCCTCCAAGTCACTCTGTCACCCACCATTTGACTACCCTCCCCCCAACTCACCCCCCCCCCTCCCTCATATACCTGTTTTACAAGCATTTATAAACAGTAACGGGTGAAAAATGTACTGCAGAGGAATATCAAACATGTACACAATATAAGCTAGTTATTACTCCATCTCACAGAACAGCACAAAGCAGTTTCGGTATCGCCTACATAAGTATGGATTTGTGATTTCTCCTCCCGGTCGAACTATCCAAAACATACAGTACTCTAAGCGACAGAAAACTCATGCGGCCAGTTGCAGAAATTTCTTCAAATCTTGGAATATGTCTTAATTACGGCGAGATATGAATTGTTATAATTTGGTCAGTGTAAAATAACCTTCAGGCCAAAGAAGATAGATGTGTTATATTACTTGTGTAGCTGAGAACGGCTTTGGGAGGCTTTACAGTACAGTACTAGGAACCTTATCTCGTTTTAGTGACTATAAACATACACGAAAATTCCAAGACATTTTGTTCAAACTTTACCACATGCGCGGCAATTCCATATGTCTTCTTACTTTTCACATTCTTTACAAAAGTAACTGTAGTACAATATGGCACAGATAATTGTTTATTTTTAACCACAAAACGTATACAGAGCAAATTATATCTATTTTGGAGTATTTAAGGAAGCTGCCTGGCCGCCTGCATCACCTTGTTGACATTCCCGCCAACCTAACCAAACTTAACCTAACTGAGGGTTTCGCCCCCTAGACCCCCTACGTTTTTAAATACCTAGGATTGCCACTATACCTAGAGCTGAAAACCCTAAATTTCTGTCAGATCAAGCTTTTACCCTAACCTATTCTAATCAACCTGGAAATGACCCACGTGTTCTGGCAATTTGAAAGACCTGTGTCTGTGTGGTAAAGTATTTAATAACACTTTAATATTACGTATTTATAGGAGATTTCGGGAGTTATGGATCCCTTGCATCCTCCTGGCTATGCCGCTAGTGCCATCAGTAAATATATATATCATTGTTCTTTGCCTTTAACTTGGCCCAGATTTTCGTGCACTAGCAGTTTCACGTAGCTCAGTGGCTCAAAAAGACAATGTTATGGTTTTGCATCTTTTCTATATCACTCCTTGACTACCGTTATCTTCTTGTGCTTATCTCTTGTTATAGATCAAAATTCAGGAGGAAGAGGAGGCAATTTCGGGCCAAGTTAAGGTAAAAGGAGAGAAAAAATAATGTCCTTCGTACTTACCGAAATGGCTGACGTGGACCCCATCACACAAAGAAGTCGGGTAATCCACTAAACACTTTTAAAACACTTTCCCGTCCCGAATTCATCAGTCTGGTCTATATCATTAACGCACAAGCACTTCCAGATCACGGTTATATACTCAAAATACCAGTCAGGTAAGTGTGAGTCCATGAAAACAAAAGAAATCACTGTTTTCCCATCACCACAATCTCAAATGACCAACGTAAACACAAGCATGATGTCCCTGGTGTTCGCCTGTTATGTGGTCCTTTTCAACGAATTATATCCCGGATTTTCGAAAAAGGATGACGGTTAATATATATATCATTTTATTCTTGATTATGTTTAACGTTTTTAGTGACCATACTAGCTAAAGAATTTCCAGAGTTTTATTTATTTTCTCGGCACCGGTCAAGGGAGTATGCCATGTGATTTGGGAGATTTCGCAACACAAGTGCCTGAAGTGATTTATTTTGCACATCACGCTTCAGAATCCTTTTTTGTGTTACTATTGCAAACTATGTCGACATTAAAACGATAGGAATGACATATGAGAGAATGTTATGGTGAAATAATGCGTAATAAATCGTAAAAGAATAAGTATTATGAAGTCTCTCTCTCTCATGATTTACCAAACTTAAGCAATGCACTAGCACTATGTTTGCATACAGGACTGCAAGTTCCTTATGACCAGTAGTAGTAGTAATAGTTATTGTTGTACCCTTAGTAATAGTAGTAGTATTAGTAGTAGTAGCTGCAGTAGTAGTTGTTGTTTTACTGTTAGTACAGCAGCAGCGGCAGCAGTCGTAATAGTAGTAGTTGTAGTAATAGTAGTATAGCCGCAGTTCCAGGCTCATCTGAACGGGAACCAAAAGGACTGCATGGTAAAGCTCTCCTTCCCCTGTAACTCACCATCATCCTTTCGGGGGACAGGGAGGGTGATGAGGGACGTTTGTATACCCAGGCAGTGGATCACTTCGGGTATATCGGTGTCACCACATGAAGGTCCCTTTCCAGGAACACCATAATGATTCAGAGAAATTATTAAGCATTCTTCTGTACTAAGCTATTGCACTAATATTAAGAAATTAAATGAGTTCCACCCCAGGCTGCGGCTTTAGCTAGAAGGAAATTCTAGAGTTATCCCGAAGAGGAGAGGGTTAGCGTGAAACTAAACTGTCCCTTTTTCTCCCTCAGACACGGTAGCATGGGTGTCTGTGGTTGAATAATGTGAAACTGCAAACTATCCCCTGCTCTCCTTCAGATGGGGTTACGTGGTTGACTGTGGTGGCGCTGTTTTCACTCTGCCGGGCATCGGATCCCCTTCAGGAGGTGGGCCAGGAGTCTGTGGGTACGGGACAGACAATCAGGGATGCTGTAGAGTGGCTGGCACAGGATTGGCAGCGATGGACACTCAGGGAAGATGATCACAATGCGCCAACAGCAATGCATAAGACACAGACCTCATCCGACCAAAGCCAGAGATATAAGGTTTAGTATTTGCAAACTTTCATGAGCTTAATCTCTGCAGTCCGATTAGACAGGCAGATAGATAGACTGATAGACGGATAGATAGATAAATAGATAGATATTTTATTCTTGCTACTGCCAATGATTTTATTCAGTTTTGGATATTATTATGATCTCTTTACCTTCTTGGCAATTGTATTTAACATAGGAGAGACTTTTCATACTGGAAAAATTTAATATAACCTGCAGGATGACGCACTTAGCTAAATAAAATCGTCTGGTGTTGGCTGGACCCTACCATGACGTTCAGTCCAGTCACGGGGTGTTGATAGGACGAGGGCAACTTAAGCCTGTAGTCTACCGAGTTCACGTTTAAGTTATGCTTGGGGCCAGTACAACGGCAACACCCCTGTCATCTGTCACGTCATCTCTTGCATTTAACTCCAGCTAAAGTCACAAGATTTTATTCAACTTTGAGAAAGCCACAGGGACCTAAGACAGTTAATATCCTTTATACTTCGTCTTCAGAGTCCAGAGGGTTACCAGAAGGACAAATCTGCAAAGGCATCCACAGCAGAAGACCAAAGAGAAAAGAAGACAGCCACCACGTCCACCAACAGACAAGGGAGGATGCTAAACAATGGAACAGAACCACATGGGGCAGGTGAGGTGATAGGTGATGTGTTGTGCATTTCTGGCATGTGTGGAGTTTAATGTGTGGGTTTTTTTTTTTAGTCTTTGTTTGAATGTGTGTTCTTGCTATGCGGCTATAACACGGCCAGGAACAGTTACTCTAATCAACCACTCAGTCAGACGATCAGGTCAGTTGTTCTTTTGAAGCGTGGACTCAGATCAACAGCGTACCATTAATATACAGAACCTTTAAAAATCCATCCGATCCTTATACACTTTTGCAGAATACTGTTCTCTCAAACCTAGCCATTGATCAAAAGACAACCATAAGCTTTCAGTGCCTCGTAAAAATAATGTCGTAAAAATAGATCTTTTATCGATTCTCGTGCAGGTCGGATGTTCTTTGGAAACCTGAGTACCGATCAACAGAGAACCATAAGCTTGCAGGTCCATAAAAATGTTGTAAAAATTGGTTTGATCCTTTACAAATACTCTCTCCTCCAGGTCGGTTGTTCTTCGGAAACCTGGGTACGGATCAACAGATTACCATAAGCCTGCAGGGCCTAATCGCAAGCATCATCTACACCATCCTGATTATATTTCTCATCAAGCTAATCATCGCCATCGTGACTGGTCGCGATGTGGGCTACTGGGGAAGATGGGCCAACGACTGGTAGTGAGTACTGAACTGAAGTTTAAGTGAAATGAAAAACGTAGAAAGTTTAGAGGTGTTCTGTACCGCCATAATGTACTAGGGATGGTGATGGATGCCTTCACATGGTGGCATGGATATAACCAGTCGGATCTGCGACCCGGTTATACAAACATCCCTCAGCTCCCTCCCTATCCCTCCAAAAAAGGATAGTAGACCACAGGAGAGCAACTTAATCTTGCAGTTCACTGGTTTCACATTTCAGACGAACCTGGGGCTACTACTACTATTACTACCACTACTACTACTACATCTTTCATCTGATACAAAACTGCTACCTCTCCCTATCGAATACCAATCTGTTATAGGAGACAGGAAGTTAAATAAATATGTTGGTAGCCATAAAGAAATGTTACGGAAATTATATATGAATGCTGTATTATCTTCTTGAACATTTAATAACAGATAATTGGCTAAAGGGGACTCAATTCTCTGTCAGCTAAGATTAGATTCACCATTGCAGTTTATATCCTCTGGGT
>NC_136986.1:42136869-42279369 GCF_032717465.1 Coenobita brevimanus
AGATGGAGGATGCGTAAGTTTGCATATTTCACCTCTTCTCACTTTCCTCTGTTGGTTAACAGTCCTACGCTGAGAGAGGCATACACACACGCAAATGCAGGAATAGGGACACACACACACACAGGAATGCAGGTTTAGACACACACACACACACACACACACACACACACACACACACACACACGAATGCAGGTTTAGACACACACACACACACACACACACGAATGCAGGTTTAGACACACACACACACACACACACACACACGAATGCAGGTTTAGACACACACACACACACACACACACACACACACACACACACACACACACACACACGAAAGCAGGTTTAGACACACACACACACACACACACACACACACACACACACACACGAATGCAGGTTTAGACACACACACACACACACACACACACACACACACACACACACACACACACACCATTTGCTTTCCCCACAAACACACACAAATCCGAAGTCATTATTTTGCATGCACTTTACTTCCCTTGCATTCGCGGACAGAAGCAACGATCCACTGCCGAACGATAATAAAGGAGACAGTGAACGACGAGTTATGAAAAAAGGCATTGAGATATTCGCATTTTTTCAGAATATTACGTAAGAGTTCTATATTTGTTCGTCTAATAATTGGATTGATGTTAGTGTGTGCAGTTTTACGCTCCCTCCCTCCCTCCCCCCCCCCTCTCTCTCTCTCTCTCTCTCTCTCTCTCTCAAACCATTAGCGCCCCGTGTCCCCGGTATGGACGGAACTGGGCATTTTCAAAATGTACTAAAGAAGGGAACCCCGGGGTAGGGACCAACGAGCTTCACGACTATGAGCCGACAGGCGGAGGGCGGTACGCCTAGCACCCTTCCAGCAAATTCCCTCGCACAGGAGCTCTGAGTGCCAATGGGTTAAATCCCAGAACGCGTATGACGTTTACATAATGTGGTGGTTGTGGTGAAAATGTGGTAAAATGGATGGCACTAATGTTGGTAATGAGGGTAATAGGGTTGGTAATGAGGGTAATAGTGTTGGTAATGATGGTGGTAATGATGCAAGTAGAGGTATATAGCAGTAGCAGGAAACACACCGACTCAGTGTGTCAACTGCTTTGAGAGAGAGCAAGCACTGAGCAGAGAGAGAAAGAGAGACCCTCACCTCTACCTAGCCTAACCTCGGCACACTACGCAATGATCTGCAGCAAAGGTAAGTGGATAATAGTAGTTGTAATAGAAATAGTAGTACCGGTAGCAGTAATAGTAGTAGTAGAAACAGTAGTAGCAGTAGCAGTAACAGTAGTAGCAGAAACAGTAGTAGTAGTAGTAGCAGTAATAGCAGTAGCAGAAACAGTAGTAGTAGTAGCAGAAACAGTAGTAGTAGTAGCAGAAACAGTAGTAGTAGTAGCAGAAACAGTAGTAGTAGTAGCAGAAACAGTAGTAGTAGTAGCAGAAACAGTAGTAGTAGTAGCAGAAACAGTAGTAGTAGTAGCAGTAACAGTAGTAGTAGTAGCAGAAACAGTAGTAGTAGTAGCAGAAACAGTAGTAGTAGTAGTAGCAGTAACAGTAGTAGTAGTAGTAGCAGTAACAGTAGTAGTAGTAGCAGAAACAGTAGTAGTAGTAGCAGAAACAGTAGTAGTAGTAGTAGCAGTAACAGTAGTAGTAGTAGCAGTAACAGTAGTAGTAGTAGCAGAAACAGTAGTAGTAGTAGTAGCAGTAACAGTAGTAGTAGTAGTAGCAGAAACAGTAGTAGTAGTAGCAGTAACAGTAGTAGTAGTAGTAGCAGTAACAGTAGTAGTAGTAGCAGAAACAGTAGTAGTAGTAGTAGCAGAAACAGTAGTAGTAGTAGTAGCAGAAACAGTAGTAGTAGTAGTAGCAGTAACAGTAGTAGTAGTAGTAGCAGTAACAGTAGTAGTAGTAGTAGTAGTAGTAGCAGAAACAGTAGTAGTAGTAGCAGAAACAGTAGTAGTAGTAGTAGCAGTAACAGTAGTAGTAGTAGTAGCAGAAACAGTAGTAGTAGTAGTAGCAGAAACAGTAGTAGTAGTAGCAGAAACAGTAGTAGTAGTAGTAGCAGTAACAGTAGTAGTAGTAGTAGCAGAAACAGTAGTAGTAGTAGCAGTAACAGTAGTAGTAGTAGCAGAAACAGTAGTAGTAGTAGTAGCAGAAACAGTAGTAGTAGTAGTAGCAGTAACAGTAGTAGTAGTAGCAGTAACAGTAGTAGCAGAAACAGTAGTAGTAGTAGCAGTAATAGCAGTGGCAGAAATAGTAGTAGTAGTAGCAGTAATAGTAGTAGCAGAAATAGTAGTAGTAGTAGCACTAATAGTAGTAGCAGAAACAGTAGTAGCAGTAACAGTAGTAGCAGAAATAGTAGTAGTAGTAGCAGTAATAGTAGTAGCAGTAACAGTAGTAGCAGTAACAGTAGTAGCAGTAACAGTAGTAGTAGTAGCAGTAACAGTAGTAGCAGAAATAGTAGTAGTAGTAGCAGTAATAGTAGTAGCAGTAACAGTAGTAGCAGTAACAGTAGTAGCAGAAATAGTAGTAGTAGTAGCAGTAATAGTAGCAGCAGAAATAGTAGTAGTAGTAGCAGTAATAGTAGTAGCAGAAATAGTAGTAGTAGTAGCAGTAATAGTAGTAGCAGAAATAGTAGTTGTAGTAGCAGTAATAGTAGTAGCAGAAATAGTAGTAGTAGTAGCAGTAATAGTAGTAGCAGAAATAGTAGTTGTACTCAGGGATGGGCGAGGCTGGTCATCTTGCCCTTAAATATTTTAGTATATGTATATTCCTTTAATTCCTTCCATATATTTATCTATCTACACACACACACACACACACACACACACACACACACACACACACACACACACACACAAGGGCTAGCGGAAATGAGAGACTTAAATGAGGAGTGAGTTTGTGGCTTTTCCGCAGGTGCAGGAGAGAGAGAGAGAGAGAGAGAGAGATGGGGTGGCTCAAACTCTCTCTCTCTCTCTCTCTAACCTTCCTTTACCCCACAGGACTGCTGGTGTGGGTGTGGGTGTGGGTGTGGATAGCGCCCCTCCAAGCCATCCACACTCCTCCACTCGCCCACACAGACGGCGTGGGCGTGGGTGAGGGCGTGGGCGGGGATGAAGGCGTGGGTGAGGGCGTGGGCGTGGGTGAGGGCGTGGGCGTGGGCGTGGGTGAGGGCGTGGGCGTGGGCGAAGCAAGAGTGGGAAAAATCAACACTACTGCCATTCTAGAAAATATTCGTAGAGGCGTTAATGTGAGTACCCTCTCTCTCTCTCTCTCTATCGATCCATCCATCCATCTAATACCATCTATCATCTGTCTATCTCTCTATCTATCATCCATCTACCTACCTATCTATCTATCTATCCATCCATCCATCTCTCTCTCTCTCTATCTATCTATCTATCTATCTTCTATGAGGTTCTTAACACCTCTTCCTTAGCGATTTATTTCACTTAACATTACTTATTACCAGTATTAGCCTAGTATAAGTATTTTTGATAAGTAAAATTGATGATATAAATAAATAATTTTCATGTAAAGTATTCTACTATCACTACCACCATTACTACTACTACTACTACTACTACTACTGCTATTACTACTACTACTACTGCTATTACTACTACTACTACAGCTACTACTGCTACTATTACTATTACTGCCACTACTACTACCACAAATACTACTTCTACCACCACCATCACCACCACCACCACCACAATCATCCTCACCACCACCACCACCACAATCATCCTCACCACCACCACCACCACCATCACCACCACACCACCACCACCACAATCATCCTCACCACTATCACCACAATCATCCTCACCACCACCACCACCACAATTACCCTCACTTCTCACCTACTTCTTACCTCACCTACCTTATAATCCACCACACTTTTCTACCACAGTTCTACCTGACGGGCGAGGCTCCACTAGTACTACCACTACAGAATAAAGTGCTATACGTGCCTACGGCGGGAATCCTACTTATCTACTTCAGTCTGGCGCTACTTTTCTACTTACACGCCACCGACACAACCACCACTACAACCAGACACTACCACTCAGGAAGGTAGGGGATGATGATGATGATGATGATGATTGTGGTGATGATAGTAGTAGTAGTAGTAGTAGTAGTAGCAATAGTAGTAGTAGTACCAGTAGTAGTAGTAGTAGTAGTAGTAGAAGTAGTAGTAGTAGTAGTAGTAGTAGTAGTAATAATAACAACAACAACAACAACAATAATTACAATAATAATAATAATAATAATAATAATAATAATAATAATAAAATCAATACCTTATTTTCCATTCTCGCATATTTCACTCGAATAGAAGAGCGTGATCATAATAATAATAATAATAATAATAATAATAAATACACCACAAATGAGAGAGGTTAGGTGAAGGTGGGGTGGGGGGCTAGGGAGGGGGGTTGTGGGTAGCTTATGACCTCGTGACCTGCCTTACCCCACCCCTACCTCCACACCCACGCCCACGCCCACATCCTTACCCCCCCCTACGCACCTTCTCTCCCATACACGCCCATCTTCCACTCTTCAATCATAGTCTATAGCATTTGACCTCTTAACCCCATACCCATACCCCACCCTACCCTACCCTTGCCCTGCCCGTCCTTGCCCTGCCCTTGCCCTGCCCTGCCCTACATACCCTTCTTCCCACCTTCCAATCATATAGTCTATTTTTCTAAGCAGCATTTGACTTGTTGACCCCATGCGACCTCACCCTCGACCACATCCCTACCCTTCCCTGCCTTACCCTACCCTACCTACCTAATCCTACCCAACTCTGTCCTGCCCTACCCTACAATACCATGCCCTTCATTACCCAACCCTACCCTACCCAACCTTTCCCTACCCAAACCTACCCTACCTTACCCAACGCTACCCTCTCTTACCCTACCCTACCCTACCCTACTGCACACAACCCAACCCTACCCTACCCAACCTTACCCAACCTTCCCCTACCCTACCCTACTCTACCCTTCCCTACCCAACCTTACCCTAGTCAACCTTTCCCTTCCCTACCCTACCCTACCCTACCCTATCCTACCCAACCCTACCCTACCCAGCCCTACCTACGCATCTTCCCAGCACTCAGTCATACACTGCTGAAGCACTTCCTGTTTGTGGTGACGGGGGAGGAAGAATAAACAGTGAAGACGCATGTGTTACGTAACCTGATAGTACCTAACCTCTGTTAACCTAGGTCGTACGGGGTCAAAAAATATAAAAAGGGTCACCGACTCTATCTATCTATTACCAGACGCCTTAATCCCGTAGGGGGTGCCCACAAACAAATCGCTTCCATGTCGCCCTGTCCCTCAACATTTCACTGCCCTGCACCAACTGTAAATCGCTGTTATTTCCAGAGTATTCAATATTTTTCTTTTAATTTCAGGGTGGATCATTCTTGGCGCCTCAAATTTTAATATATCAAAATCAGAAGACCCAAACAAGCGATATATCAGTGCAGGAGAGGAGCAAGATTTCCAAGTCTATTTCGTAACATCAACATCAACATTCTGCAACATCAACATTTTGCAACATCAACATTCTGCTACATAAACATTCTGCAGCATCAACATTCTGTGACATCAACATTCTGCAACATCAACATTCTGCAACATCAACATTCTGCGACATCAACATTCTGCAACATCAACACCCCTCACAGCGGCAAATTTAGGAGGGATATTCCAGGCAAAAGTGTGCTCCCTACGTGTCAACAAGTGGGTTGGTGGAGGGTTAGTGCTCCTCCCCGTAAAACAACTAACTCAAAGTCAAATGGCCACCCCTTACGATATTATGACGTCTGGCAATAGATAGATAGATAGAAGTGCTGCTAGTAGACTCAAATAAAGGCAATCGGAAGGAAATCAGGAGGAAGGCAGGGGAAAATCAGGGTAAAATCAGAGGAAATCGGGGGATTTCAGGGGGAAGGCAGGGGAAAATCAGGGGAATTCAGGGGGAAGGCAGGGGAAAATTAGGGTAAAATCAGAGGAAATCGGGGGAATTCAGAGGGAAATAAGGGGAAAATCAGGGGAAATAAGGGGGAAGTGAGATATTGCCCAGGCGTATCATACACTTCAACAAGCGTGTCTGGGAGATGCGACTGAGAGGTGGCGGGTAATTTGAAAATGTTATCAATTATTCAAACATGTCCTGAAATTCTGATGTGACATGAGAGACTGCATAAAAAAAAAAAAAAATCCATAGGGGAGTTTTATATATTACAAAAAAAAAAAAATAATAATAATAATAATAATATAAAAAAGTGAGCACTCAAATTAAAATGGTGTTTAATTAGAATTGGTATCATCATTTTGGACCACTCTGTATAAGGTCATTTTCTCTCTCTCTCTCTCTCTCTCTCTCTCTCTCTCTCTCTCCAATAGATGCGCAATTTCTCTCATTATTGTAAGGTAGGTAGGGGGGGGCATCATCCACTCACTCGATGTAGCGATTCCTTCAACTAAAAAAAAATGGATAATGGATACATGGATTACAAGACTAAATAAGAAATACATGGGAATAGTGAGATATAGCATGAAAAATAAATCGCTTAAGACAAGGTGTTTGGAGGCATCCTTAACTTGCGAAAATGTGGGCCCTAAAATTGTGTGTGTGTGTGTGTGTGTGTGTGTGTGTGTGTGTGTGTGTGAGAGAGAGAGAGAGAGAGAGAGAGAGAGAGAGAGAGAGAGAGAGAGAGAGAGAGAGTGTGTGTGTGTGTGTGTGTGTGTGTGTGTGTGTTAGTTTATTTGTTTGCTTATAGAGTTGTCCGGGGGGTGTGGTGGGAGCGGGGTGACCTTGTGTGGCTAACCGGTATCCCGCCCTCACCCTCACCCCTGACCCCTCACCCCAACACACACACACACACACACACACACACACACACACACACACATCTCCCCCAACCCGCTCACACACACACACTCCCCTTCCACCACACACACACACACACACACACACACACACACTCCCCCTCCACCACACCCACACAATCACTATACTTTTCCAAACCCCGCTTCCTGAGAGGGGTAAGAGGGGTGGGGGCAGTGGCGGGGAGGAAAAAAAATGGGGGAGTAACGGAGGAGGGCTCAGACATTTCTAACTTTACCATTAAATATGTGTGTGTGTGTGTGTGTGTGTGTGTGTGTGTGTGTGTGTGTGTGTGTGTGTGTGTGTGTGAGAGAGAGAGAGAGAGAATTTTGATCACCCTATGCAACAATAGGGATGATGATGATGATGATGATGATGATGATGATGATGATGACGATAATGATGATGATGATGGGCGAAGGTTTGGTAGGGCAAGGTAGGGTGGGGCTGGGTGGGGTGGAGTGACATAACCCCACCCCACCCCACCCCCACCCCCATAATCACACCGTGGGGGAGTGTATGACCTCTGGGGGGGGGTGAGGGAGGGGTGACTAAGGTATATATAAGAGATCCACTCTTTGCCTTCTCATTTCCTTTCGCCTTGCTCACAGTCATCAGAGGAACTATAGAAAGTCTGTGTACATAACTCAATAATAATAATAATAATAATAATAATAAACTGTGACCGTTAGTAGAGGGAAAATTCTTTAAATATTTGTGAATATATTTTTAAGAATTTGAATTAAATTTGTGTAACGTAAGCTGGCGAGGAAAGTACCGTCTTTAAGTTAATAATAATAACAACAACAATAATAATAATAATAATAATAATAATTCCCTTGCTCTACGACAAGCACTGTAAATTCGAAATCCTGGTTCCTATTTCAATTTTTGGTGCGATCAGGTAAAAAGACAAACAAAATAGTGATCGGCGCAAAAGTTGAACCCGAGAACTCTAGACTGCGAGGCCAGTGCGCTACCGATTACACCACCGTTATATCGAGTGCCTAAGGACATGCAATATCACCCCAACACGACTTGAGTGCTGTGCTGTGCTGTGCTGTGATATCTCCAAGCGTTGTGCCGAGTTCTGCTGTGGTGCGAAATGCTGCTGGTGCTACTTCTTCACTTGCTCCTGAGTAAGTGTGAAGGTTGTTGTGCTGAAGCTAAAATAAACGAGGAATTTTTGCCGCACACACACGGTGGCCAAATATAGTGCTTATCCACAACTGTGTCAATCCCTGACCCACTCACTGGGTTACTATGCCTTCCTGAGAAATGGGATCCAGGTCTTTTGAGAGGAGTGTTAGGAAAACCAGACTTTTGCACAGTAGTACACCTCCCACTGGGCCACACTTTGTGCAGGGTGCAATCCCCAGAGGCCGCCCCCACAGGGAATAGCTCCTGGGTGTCCCACCCGCAACCGTTAGGCACGGCCAACTTTTTGCCTAAGAACACGTACTTTTGCACAACGAAAGAGCTTCACTCGTGCCAGGTTATAAATATGCTGCGACCCCAGAGGGCCGCCGCTCACGGGAGGGGGGGGGGTGCGGTGGTCTAGGTCAAAGTCATTATGGGCGGCCACAGATTTTAACCTAAGAACATGAAACTTTCCACGCAGATAAATGTTCACACCGGCCACGCTGTGGGGAGGGTAGAACCATCCAAGGTCGCCCCTCACTGGGTCGGGAGCGGCCCCCTAGGGTCCCTGCAAGCTATCATATTTTTAAGCCAAGAAAACGAAATTTCCATATTGGTAGGCGTTTACCCCGACTACGTTTCATGCAGGGTAGGACCCCTGATGACCAGCACCTTCCCCCTCGGCACTCCCCGAGGGGACAATACCATCACTTTTCACTTTAGAACGTGATATTTTGCACAATGGTAGAGCTTTAGGGTGAGACCCTAAACGGCCACCCCGTGGGGAGGCCTCAGGGATCCTTGTCAAAGCCTGTATACATGGTCATGGATTTTAACTCAGGAACAAGAAATTCTGCTTACTGATACCCCAGCCACGTTTCTGGCAGGGTGGGCTCTCGAACTGCCACCCCCGAGGAAGGTACTGCTCCCAGGAGGGACAATGCCATAGTTTCTATGTAGGCTCACGAAATACTGCACAGTAAGAGACTTTCGTGTGGATCAGAGTTTATAGTGGATGGTACTCCCGGGGTTTCTCCTTCCACCTCCCCTATAAATAATTATTTCTTTCCCCTTACGATACTGCAGGGGTTGGTGCGGTTATACAGATGTCCTTCGTCTTGCTTCAGTATCGGAGTCACGCCTCTTGTTGTTAGGTCAAGTTAGATTAATTAGGATAAACTAATTAGGCTAGAACGAGGTTACGTTTAATTACAAGGACATAAAAAACCTCAAACATCCGACACTGCAAATTTACCATAAACGTTGGGTGTGTCTCGCACCTTTACGGCTTACTAAGAGTACACGGATTATTTACTGGTGTCAAGACTGAGGGATTAATATGACATGGACATAAACAAATACAAAAGAAATAGCTACGGGTTCTTCTGTTAATGCCCTTGGTGTGGTGTGGTAGGGTGGTGTGGTGTTGGAGAGTGATATTTGTGGTGCGGTGTGGTGTGGAAAGGTGGTGTGGTGTTGGAGTAAGAGTTGTGGTGCGGTGTGGTGTGGAAAGGTGATGTGGTGCTGGAGAGTGATGCTTGTGGTGTGGTGTGGTGTGGTGTGGTGTGGAAAGGTGGTGTGATGCTGGAGAGTGAAATTTATGGTGTGGTGTAAAATGATGGTTTGGTGTGGTGTTAGGGAATGACTTGGTATGGTGTGGTTAGAGAATGATTTGGTGTGGTGTGGTGTGGTTAGAGAATGACTTGGTGTGGTGTGGTGTGGTTAGAGAATGACTTGGTGTGGTGTGGTGTGGTTAGAGAATGACTTGGTGTGGTGTGGTGTGGTTAGAGAATGACTTGGTGTGGTGTGGTGTGGTTAGAGAATGACTTGGTGTGGTGTGGTGTGGTTACAGAATGACTTGGTGTGGTGTCGTGTCAGAGAATTACTTGGTGTGGTGTGGTGTCAGAGAATGATCTGGTGTGGTGTGGTGTGGTGTGGTTAAGGAATGACTTGGTGTGGTGTGGAGTTTGAGGGCAATTTTGAGGTGTGACTTCGCTAAATTCAATGGTCGCAAATTATCTCCCTTCCGCAAATCGTTAGCGGGAGACAGACGGACATGGCCGGTTCTAGAGATACCCTTGCATCTAAAAATAACATCCTCTGGCTGAGTGGACTGAGTTGTGTAAATACAGACGCTATTCTTGTGATGCAGCCAGGATTCCAATAGCTTGAAAGATGTGTGAATGAGTACGTGGCCCACTTCACTAGGTATGCAGCTGATAGTCCTCTCATTATTATTCTCTCTCTCTCTCTCTAATCCTGATTCTCCTTATCTTTAATCCTTTCAGTTCGACAGCTTTTTTTCTTTATTCTCTCTCTCTCTCTCTCTCTCTCTCTCTCTCTCTCTCTCTCTCTCTCTCGTGGATCCTATTTTTGTTTTTGCTGTTTTAATTCTTGCTATTTTCAAACAAGCTTCTGAGAGACTTCGAACTAAGAATGAAGACCGAGGATGAGATGGAAGGACGAGGTGAAGAGATACATGAATGAGCGGTGTGGGATGGGGAGAGGGCCGTCTGATGGCGAAGCATTGGGCGCGATACCTGGCTATAAAGACACACAGACAGACAAAAACAAATAGATAGGTAGAAAGACAGATAAACAGACAGACATAATGAAGACAGGAAGACAGATGGATATATAGATTGAGAGATCGATATAGATAAACAGGCAGACAGAGAGATGGATATGTAGACTGTTAGATCGATATAGACAGACAGACAGACATAATAAAAAGACAGGCAAACAGATGGATATATAGACTGATAGATGTATACAGGTAAACAGAGAAACAGACGCATAGATAGATTCTGCAATTAAACAAGGTAAATAAATAATAACAAACGCATCCCTATATTTTGCAGTAAGGTGTGAGGCGGTTGCAGACGACACTACAAAGCAAGAAGGTAAACAGGATAACACACAACTCACCCAGATGGAAGGGGAACAAAGCATCAAACTCCTCACCACGCTTCAGGATATCTTCTCACCGTATGTATAGCAATGGTTGTGAGTCGGAAGTTTGGAGGGATGATCGTTGGGTGCTCAGTTACGCTACTTTCAAACTCCCTCAACAGCATGGGCAGTACGGGTGTGTTTATATTCTTCCCGCTAGTGTTCGTGGCCTATATACTGTCATCATTTGCATTTGACTGACGCTTCCTTGTCCCCTATGACAATGGAAGGTGGTACATGAGATCATTTATGTGATGGCAATAAAAAAAATATATATTAAAAAATAGGAAAGAATACTCTGGTGCTCAAGGAGGAATGAGAGATATGGAAGGCAGAACACGATGATTATAAGGGACTGGAGGCGAGTTTTTGCTAGTGACTGAACTAAATGGGGCTTTGTGGCAGTTTCTGTGACCAAAATAATGCTACAGTTTCTACCATGGACTTCTTTCTCAGCAGTGTGGACAGTGCAGGTGTGCGGATATTCTTCCCTTTAGTGCTGGTGTCTACTTTGTACTTGGCCTTGGTGATCTGGGCATCCTCTACGCTACACTGGGCAGATCAACAACTGTATACGTAAGTCACCTATCCTACATTGCTGTCAGTTTCACCAACAGTTGGTGCTGGAGAGGAATAGTTTCTTGTAATGACACCAATATAAGGCTGGTTCTGCTGCCCAGTTAGCCTATACGAATGTCCCTCAACTCTCCCTATCCTTTTTCCAAGGACAGGAAAGGGGTTAGGGAATGTTTGTATAAATGGATAGAGTTATATTGGCACCAGCGAATGAAGGCATCCCTCTCCATCACTAGCATTCCATATACAAAAATTACATAGTATCTGTTCCACACTCTACATACTTTTTCTCGGTTTATCCCTTCATCCCTCCAAATTACTCCACACTTACATAACAAGCAGTAAATCATCTATCTATTGCCAGACGCCTTAATCCCGTAAGGGGTGGCCTCAAATATATCGCCTCCATGTTGCCCTGTCCCCTGCCATTTCACTGCTCTCCCCCTAGCTCACACACCCTTCTCTCATATACCTCTCCACTCCATCACACCCTTAGCCTCCGCCTTCCTCTTCCCCCTCCACCTCACTATGCCTCCACGTTGCCCTGTCCCCTGCCATTTCACCCCGTCCCCTGCCATTTCACTGCCCTCGCTATAGCTATATAACATACCCTTCTGTCATATACCTTTCCACTCCATCCCACCCTCACCTCCGCCTCCCTCTTCCCCCTCCACCTCACTCACAAACTCCGTTAGTCTCTTGCCCTCCATCCTTTCGGCATGGTATATTTTTTGGCTACCATCAATAGCAGGAAAATCAGGCTTGAAAGATGATGAAAGTATGATGCCGCTGATGATGATATTTCTTCCCTCACCCACAGAACCATCTCTGAGCTAAATGCGAAGACTGACCAGATATCAGAAGGAATTGCCGCCCTAGCACAGATTTATATTGACAACTATCCCTTCGCCTACCGCGCCCACCACAACTCACTCGGAACGCTCGCAAGACAGGCTAAGAAGTCACAGTGAGCACGTACGAACATTTGAAGACAGACAGATGCAAAGATACAATGGTCTGTCTATCCTCACTTGAAGTCTAGAGTGTGCACAGACAAGATGTTACTTTGAGATACGTTTCTGTTTCATGACTGAGCGATTAAACACACACACAGACACACACACACACACACAATAAAAGAAAAAATCAGACTTCCAAACAACTTCAATCACAATATGCAGAGGAAAGGAGTTTACTAATAAAACAAACTAAAGTAAAACAGCTCTAAATATGTACTTCTGGCTACCTCTCAGACTGGAACCATGGCACATTAATACACAGCCTTCAACCTAACTCGTTCCGTGATGGTGTATACAGTATAAAACTACACCGTGTCTCACACGGTGCTGATTTTATTCGCTATTGGCTGGAGTTTGTACTCGCCTGCTTTCTGCCTATCTATAGCGAATTGTTGAGTTCAGAATTCGCCAGATAATAGAGCCCTCACACAGTGCAGGTAAAGCCAGGTTATTCGCTGGCGTTTGGGAAGAAAATTCCACAACCAGGCATCCAGTGTCATGGCGTCGGAGGTGGTTCGCGCAGATTGTGCTCCGTGCACAAACCATCCAGGCTGATAGTGGCTGAAGTTCAGAAAAAGATTTTACAAAAGGAGTAGAGTATGGGTGTGAAATCTGTTAAGAAGAGAGCTTCAGGAAGCGTCGGCTAACTTACTGAAGGAGATAGCACTAGAGGACCGGGTGGCCATCGCAAATTTAAGATTATCGGTGAAAAAGTCTGGTGAACTGTTGGTGATGGTAAACCCGTTAAACAGAAAAACAGAACACATTGATGAGAAGCCCAATTTCATCAAGGACCAAGCTAGATATCACTCTCCGCTTCTTGGCTTCATGGGGATTCATTAGAGTCTCTGCAGCTGCTGTTTCGAGTTGCAGCCAATCCTGTTCCTGCAGAATAAAGAACGAATGCAAGACATCAACTCACGTGACACACTGCTGGGTTGAACAACAGCCGCTGCTGTCTTGTGCATGTGCAGAAGGCAGATAATTCAAATTCATCCCGCGATTTCATTTGCTGGAGCCCTCACACGGTGCTTGTTTACAAGCTGCTGGTAGCCAGCTGATTCGCTAAGAAGTTGATGTTCGAGTTTATCAGCTTGCCCAGCGTTTTGACATATCGTTCGCTAGCGATTGAAAACGCTAATCACTTTAAAAGCTTGTGCAAACGAATACAACGGAAGCCAGAGAAGTATATTAATCAACACCATGTGAGGCACACTTAACCATGAAGTCTGAAATGAGTGTAGTTTGTGCTTAAAACACCACCCTTACATTTACATATATCTCACTTGTATTATTTTTCCCTGCACACATTATCCAGATTAACCCCTTAAATCCTGGTAATGTCCTTTATTTTTATTCTTGCTGCTACCTGATCATTTAATTCAACTTGGGAAAGATCTCTCACATTGTAAGGTCAAACACCTTCAGTTCAAAAATCTACACTACGCTGTATAAAATCACTAGGAGATAATGAAAATAAAATTAAAGACATTTCCAGGCTCAGTGGGTTAACAGTGGCTGCAATATAACAGAAGTACTCACAGGTGCCGGTGATGCACATAGGAAAGAGCCAAATACAATGAAATATATGTGGACGATTTTTCCTCATGTGATGCAGCCAAGATTTCAAAGGCCTGGATGATATATAAATGGCTGCGTGGCTCATTTCACTGGGCACAGTGTTTGATATTTCTCATACTCCATTTGACATGGGAATTTGTGCTGAGATGATGATAATGATAATAATTACTGACTGACAACCATATTTGGGGATTAGCACTGAAGGCATTACTGTGACGACGATGATGATGTGATACAGACGACCGTATTTTAGGAATAGTGTTGGAGGCATTATTATACGATATTACATTAGTTCCTAAGTAGGCTATATATACTGCATTGCATATATATTATTAATCTCTTTCAGTACAATGGCATCTTTTCACATGTAATTTCTCACTTGTTTCAGATGATTTAATTCAGTTTAACTCCTTCAATCCACTGACGTCCTCTTGTAGTAGTGTATACTTTTGCATGTTTTTTTTTTAAACTGGAGGGGTTGAATATAGCTTTCATTAACTCCCACTATGCTAGAAGTCTGTCCTAAATTGAATGAAGTAATTTGAAGTAGTTCCAAAGGCTCATTACAAGGTTGGAAACAATCTCCATTAACCATAAAGAGATAGACACTAAGATGAATAAAAAATGGTGGTAGCAAGTAAAAAGGAAAAGATGCCACTGTGCTGGAGTTAAAAGTACAGTATTCTGATTAGCTTATTTGGTTACAGTAAGCTCTCACTTATCTGGTGAAAGTCAGCCAACCCCAGCGTCGAGCTGGGTATTGCATTACTATCTGTCTCAAACCTCTATCTAAAACTTCCCATAAGTAAACAATAAAAATTAAGCATAAAGTAAAAGTAATGATAATACAGCCAGTACAGCGTCGGTTGGCTACCGGTACCGTTTATGAGCTGGTCGATACCTCAACGCTGGATATTGCATAGAACCGCCAATTGTGTCCCATTTTGGCACCTGATATTGCATAATTTCATCAGATATCGCTTTAACAGGGCCGAGCCATCAGCGCCAGATACTGTGTTGGGCCAGATATTGCGACGACGGATAATTGAGAGTTCACTGTACATGAAAAAATACACAGCCATCGCTACATCTACAGTATATCTGTTTTGTTATGAATTAAGGCTGTATAGATCTTTATTGAATAACAGTTCATCCACCTTAACTTGCCAGACTATTTTACTTGTTCTATATTCCTGTATTTCATTGGCGTAATAAGACACTACAGTACTGCATTTCAACATCCATTCCACAGCACTTCATTACAGTATCATACTTAAATCATATTCAAGGATTTATCTTTTGTTCCACTTGACGATTCAAGATGGACAGATGGTAAAATTAGGCCAAGTTAAAGTACACAGACTATAGTACTGATGTAAGACTTTCAATACTGGATGCTGTATATGAAAAACTTACAGTAATACTATCTCATGTTGCTCTCAGATCATTATAATCAGCATACCTTTTGAGGGGCAGCTCAGTCTCTTACTTTTCTAGATGCTACAATCTTAAGAGAGGTGTAGTGATAGATGATTATAGGGCTTGGCTGTGCAATCTTTGCAGATGAAGTCTGTAGTGCACAGTACAGTATATGGCTGGTATCATAAGACTTGCAATTATAAAGTGAATGTGTGTTCAGGCACTAATGGATTCTATCCTTTGGAAGGAATGGCAAATTATTATCTTATGGCATTACACCTTTATTGCCTCATCAGGAGCAAAGGGATCTGGGATTTGGTTACCAAGTCCAGACATCTTAGGCAAGGCTGATCAGTCACTTGCTCCAAAGTAGCATAATGTGAGCAATAAACTATTCCTTGAATCTAAATCCTTTATATGCTACATCCAGTTGGAATGCCTTAACCCAATAAATCACCACATCACAGCAGCTAACCATTTACTATAATAGCAGTGCTACAGTTTGGGAGTTATATTGCTTAGGTTATGCAGGATGTCAATGGAAAAAACATGTACAGGTACAATTGTATTGACACGATTTGGGGTATTTATGAAAACTATCAACTCAAGTTGAAGCTTTGTATGAAAAACAAATAAAACATTCATTTCCAACTGAAACATGGTATTAAAAAACAAAAAAAAAAAAAAAAAAAAGCCATACAAAAAATGTCATACTCAGGATAAAATCCTTTCAACCACTTCAGTACTGTATAATGATTTACTTTATATATTCTTGCTACCTTCAGACAATTTTACTCAGCTTAGGAGACATTTTGTGCAGAGGGGATCAAATGCAACTTCACGAGTCCCTTCAATATGAAAAATCTCCCCTAAACTAAAAAAGGAATCTGTAGGTAGAAAGAATAAATATGAAAGATGTTATGCAGATTCCAAGAATTAAATATAACATACAGTGGAGAATATCTGCTCCCAGTCAAACGATGAAGTGAGGAGCTCCTGGGTTGGACTGCTGGACTATCATACTCCAACACACCCCCGTCTTACCAATATAGTCATAATCTATCCATCCATCATCTAATCCATCATTGCCCTATCATGACTGTACGGACCCAGGGCTGGGCTGTTCGCTTCAGATATTTAAGATTAGAGTGGTCAGTTGCCCATCCATGACTGGTACAGTATAGCGTAAGCAAGGAACCCTTACCACACCTTAAGTGTAGAGCCGTATGGACTACATCTGGTTGGAGTGCCTGACCTCATCACATGATCATCAATTGGAGGTGCCCACAGCCTCAACATTAACCTTATTGGATGGAAGAACTATACTGTCCTAGAGCTGGATCATTACTTCCTCAAACACAGGGATTTTCCCATCAAAATTTTAAGATCTGACCAAAAAACACATGAAGAATAAATTTTCCAGTAAGAAACTTGTTGGAAGTTAAAACTAATTAGCATCATAAAGTACATAATCAAACTATCAAAACTCTGAAGTTATGATAAGTGTATTGTATAATACTGGAAGTGCAGAAAGGCAATGCACAATCAGAAGGCTACATTTTCAGGTCTCTACAGTAATGGGTTTGACTAACTTAAACTGCCACACACCAGCAGTTTATATACACAAACTTCACTCAGTTTCTATACAGTGTTTCCTTGATACAGTCAGTCCTCACTTGCTCCAATTTCCCTGCACAAATCCCAAACTTTCACTCCTTCACTGCAATGACATTAAAAAATTTTTCTACTTATATGATTATTTTTATTTCTGTTACTCTTGCTATCATGAGATCATTATATTCAGCTTAAGATTTTTTGAACTGGAGGACTGAGTTACAGTTTTCATTAATTCTTCAATACAAGTGGTTTTTCATAAGCTGAATAAAACTGCTTGGTGACAGCATGACAACAGTATAAAGAACATGTGAATGACCAGGTTAAGTGGGGCATGACTGTATGTGGCAACAGACCTTCACATTCACCTTAGTATAAATGTTAAGAGCCAATCCTGCATTATTCCCCTTGACATGTGGGGTCCAAGGTTAGGCTACTACAGTCCAATACAGTTAAGGGATGTCCAGCCTACTTCCCTTGGTGGCATGATCAAAAAGCCTCCAGTCACCTCATGGGGATCAAACTTGCAAATGGTCATCACTCCAACAGCAGAATAATATCAACATACAGGGTCAGAAACATACTACAATATGTCTCCTGGTCACCAACGCTTAAAATAACAAGTCTATCTATCTCACTAATACCTGTCAGATACATAGACGGAAAACTATAAAATAACACTTTACCAAATACTTATCTATCTTGCTAATCCTTGACAGATATGTAGGTGGAAAACTATATCATAACATGTAACCAAATTGTCAATTACATTACCAAACAATACATCATTAACAAAAGTTCAGACCAAAATGCATGGATGAGAGTAAGACCACATTCACACCAAGTGCTTGCTGGTACTGGCAGTTGTAGGTGGGAACTCTGCATCACTGTATTCCACAGAAGTTCGTGCCTGTACCACTGTATCCAATGGGGCCACTTGTATGAGTCAGAGTACTGCATAACTCCCACCCACACCAGCAAGCATTTGTTGTGGATAAGGCCAAGATGGTGACCAGACAATACCTCCCACACCCACACAGCCCCCATCTAGACTCTCCTAGTAGGATACAAGACACAGTACCCCTTTATTCCCATCCTATATTATACCTTTCAGTATTCACAAGCCTGCTGTGGCTTGGAACACTGAAAGATTGAGAGACCAGCCTTCACCCCAAGAGGCTCTCATTATTCACACCTTCAGCTACCTCTTGGAGATTCAAACTTCCCAACCTGTGCTTTTAAACCACTAGATGTCTTTATTTTCATCTCCAGCATTCTGCCAGTCATATCAACGATATCTTCAAAATCATCTCGACCTAAATTCAATCCTTTAAATCACGTGACAGTTTTCATTTCATTTATTGAGCTTTGGACACATTTTCAAAACTGGAAGGGTTAAATATAGCCTTTGATAACCTCAGCACATTTCAAGGTGTGTCCAAGGTATACTAAAATTGTCTGGAGATCATAAAAAAACAATATAAAAATGTGTCATCAGACTGAATGGGACAAAATACACAAACATGTAATAGGAGAAACTTGAAATTTTACCTGCTGTAAATGAAAAGGCAAACAACAGGATCGTAGTCAAAACAGAATTGTCGGAAACTTGTATCTGTCTCAAAACTAAGATTGCTCCATTATTTAACAGGCTAACCAAACCATAAGGATGAAATAAAGGGATATTATTTTACATTATCATCAGCAACCTGTCCCTTACTAAACAGCTATCATACACCACACACCTAAAGCACAATCACCTGCAAAAATTCACCAACAGTCCCCTGCCAGCTTTGTTTTAAATGTATTCCCAACCCTTCCTTCTCATACCTTTCTGTTGAAAAATGAAAGCTTATATACTTCTCATTCCTCCCCAAACCTCCAATTGCATCCTTCCTACTATTATCATATACTGTACTTCATCTTCCTAACTATTCCACATACAAATTCGTATTATATTATTTACAAAGGCTCCAACGCACTTGCCTGTGTCAGCTTTGGACCTATTGGTGGCCCTCCACATTGCTCGATCACTGGCATTAAGTTTACAAACATTTATACTTTATAATTTGTCCCATATACAAACTACTGATGCGTTAAATTTAAATATACTTCTCATTCCTCCCTAAATGTCATACAGTATCCTTCTTTCTCATGCTCCTCTGTAGTATACTTTATATTGCCAACTACTGTATCCCATTTACAATTTATTCATATGCAGTAAGTTCTTGTTGTATGTTCTATGTCAGGGATGTGTTCCAAAAATCACAATTTTTTTCACACAACTGATACTGCAATTGAGGGGAATTGGCAAACCCACCTTATAGAAATTATTGGGGGTTTGAGAGAGTATTTTTACGAATATATTGTTGGAAAAAAACTATACAGTATACTGTAATTAACATATAATGAGGACTTTATGACACTTTAATTTGACACAGCAGGTAGGGGAGTGTCAACAAACTTCTGACTGTGACAGTACATGGGATGAGTAGGTGCCATATTCAAAGTGACATTAATGACACTGTAGCACCTCTTTTTATTCATTTATTTTGCATGTTAATTTTACACACTCTTGTGTATTATTTATGCTCTTTTAATACTGACACATATCATCAGTAACATATGATGGGATACTGAGGTGTAATGTGCAGAATAACCTGATAAGTAGTGGTATTCCTAGGTTTATCTGAAATGTGAACCTGGTAGACTGCTGGCTAAAGTTACCCTCCTCACAAGCTCACCATTCTCTCAGGGAATAGGGAAGTAGCTGAAGGATGTTTATATAACTGGGCAACTCCACTGTTTTTATTACTGGGAAGCTCCACCACCCAGTTATATCAGTGCCACCACCTGAAGGCATCCTTCTCCTGCATCAAATCACTAAGGAAGAAGCACTACAATGCCTCCTATATCACTTCAAATATAGCCCAAGTGTGGTGTGTGCTTGAGTCTATTCACGTACGGTAGGTCCTGACTATTAACTTCACAAATATCATAATCTTAGTGATTAAGAGATGTGAAACAACACTTTCATTAGTGAGCACTACTTTAGGAAATACTAACATCAAGCCCTTCACAATCCACATAGTTTTCATGTTTTCTTGCTGCCTCCAGATGAGTTTGTGTAATTTTAGGAGGGACTTCATGTACTGTTGGGGTAGTTGTAGTTGTAGCCCCAAGTCCATCTGAAATGTGAACCCAGTGGCCTGCAAGCTGAAGATGCCCTAACTCTTGCAGTCCACCATCTTCCTTTTAGGTGATAGGGAGCTGAGGAACATTTGTATACCCTGGCAGTGGTGCCTCCCAGTTATATCTGTGCCAACGTGTGAAGGTGTTCCCCTCCAGCACTGTGCACATGGGGAAAATGAAGACTATATCTGATCCCTGCAGGTCTAACAATCTCTCCCTAGTCTGAATATATTAGGAGACAGCAAGAAAAATTGAAAAGTACACCATCTGAGTGAAGAGGTTAACAATTTACAAATAAAATAGTCATAAAAATTCATGTATGTTAGTGACTATAAAATCATTCAAACTGGCAAAATAATACACAATTTGCTTGGGTTACAGTGAACTATTTTCACTAGGTAACAGACTGTGCAGTGTCTGATAGAATTCACATGACATATTTGTCAGTCACAGCAGCCCAAATTAACCCCCTTCAAGCCAATCTTCAGTTGGTTTCTTACTTATGCCTCCAGATAACTTCACTGAAGTTTAGGGGATTGTAGCAAAGGGGCAGCAGTAGGCTACTGCAGTTGTAGCCTTGGGTTCATCTGAAGGGCAAACCAAGTAGACTGCAGGATGAAGCTGCACCTCTCCTCCACTCCTGCAGTCCACAATCCTCCCTTCAGGGAATGGGGAAGGAGCTGTGGGATTTGTATGATCAGGCAGCAGAACCACCTGGTCATGTCAGTGCCACAACATGAAGGCATCCCTCTCCAGCACCAGCAAAGGGGTAAATGAAGTCTATAAGCCTCATACTCTGGTCTAAGGAAGCTCCCTAACTCTCTTCCTTATCAGTTAATTTCTGCATACCCTATCTTAATAATGTCTTATATCTTATCTACACAACCTGCCAACATTACACAGGCATAAATATCATGAGAACAGTATGGTGTAGGTAAAAATACATCCTTAAGGGAGAGATGCCAGTTTCCTAACCCCCTCACAAGTACAAGCCTATACAAGTATCTTACTCCTCTAGTTCAAAAATTCTCTTCAAAGCTTTTTAAAAGTGTCCAGAGGCAGGGGGTAAAAAAAATTATAAGCTTGAATTACTGGGACTTACTCCTTCAATACAGACATATTTTACTACGGTACATTCTCTACAGTTATTTTAATTCAGCTTAGGATATATTTTTGGAGCCAGAGGGGTTAGATACAGCCTTCATTACCCTCTTCACTTTCAGAGGTCCTTCCTAAGTGAGGCGGCAAGAATACAACAGAAGTGACTTATGACTGTATTCTATGTGGCTTTGGAGACTTCATCCTCTCTTAGTGATTTATTTTACTTAATTACATCTCGATATTTCCCAGTATTTTATCTATATCATTTTAATATAGACATGCCTTGCATTCTTCACATACCAGAAAATATTTAGATGTAACGTAGAGTAAATTGCTTCGAAAGAGGTGTTATGAATCTCCAAACCAATTAGGTATATGACCCTTACTTGGATTGAAGGGGATAAAGGACCCACGTGACACACAATGTAACATAATCCACTCTGAACCGAGGAATATAATACAGTATTCATTAGACTTCAATGAACCGAAACATTAATTTATGCAACTATACTCTCATACAGGCAGTCCTCATTATAAGCTGGGGATGTGTACCAAAATATAATAACTTTTTCCCAACATTCAGTACTGTAAATGAAGGACACTGGCAAATTAGTGAGGTAAAATGGCAATAATTAATCTCATTTTGTCCCCTTTGGTGTAGGGACCCAAGACTATACTACCATGGTCCAGAAAATTCAAGGGTAGGGGTCTGACCATTGTCCTGGATGCATTTATGGAGAGGAGGGACATCTCTGGGACTCGAATAGCACATAGCGATGAAATTAACTTTGTAATTTTCTGCATGTACTGGTAGGCTACTCTGGATTTAACTCCTAACACCAAAGGAGAAAACCTTAAATTCTAGCTAACTCCACATAATTTTATTATGCTAAGGAGAGACTTTTCAAACTGAAGAGGTCAGAAAAAGCATTAACTCCTTCAATGAGAGGCCTCTCCCATGCCATATAAAAGCACAGGGAGGTGGCAAGAATTGAATAACGAAGAGGGCATCAGACTGAAGGGAAAAAATTATAATAATAATAACAATAATAAATCAACTTATAACAAGGACTTACTGTATAGGGAAGGATAACATAGTGTAATGCATAACTCTGACATGAAACAGTCACTCCCTAATGTAGATCAGCTGGCCCTCTGGTGGTGGCCTGGTGGGTGTGCGGCTCAGCAGAATTTCCAGCGGTTGCCACAGTTGTTACACAACACGAACGTCGTCATCGGTTCATCAGAGCTCCTCGTCTGCATCTGTACATAAACAGTATATGTAATCAACACTAAGCACTTCATGCATATTCCGTGAGAGCATTGAGCAAGCAATAATTTCTACAGCAAAGTGCCTAACTTTACATAAGTATGTACTTAGTGTACTGGTATGTCTGTTATACTGTACAAAGGTGGGAGGTAGGCTAGATGGAACTGTGAGAGGACCATCCATGCTGCAAACAAAATCAATGGATGTAAAGGAGATTGTGAGAAGGCCATCCTAAGCTGCAAACAAAATATTACATTGTTTAAAAAACTGAACAAACGTTGTTGCAGTGAAGGAGCCGTTACTGTTGGTGTGACTCAAGGCTCACTTGGACATGAACCAACTGGACTGCAAGCCAAGTTACCCCTTTCCAGCAGTCCATCATCCTTATTTTGGGGGATAGGGAGGGAGATGAGGGACATTTGTATAGCCAGGCATTGGAGCAGCCCACTTCTATCAGTGCCATCATGTTAAGTATCCCCCTCCTGCACCATTAGTCGATCTATCTATAGCCAGAAGCCATAATCCCATGAAGGGTGGTTAGTTGTCTGTGAGTTAGTTGTTTTACAGGGAGTGGCACTAACCCTCCACCAACCCACTTGCTGACATGCAGGGAATACATATGGGTTAGTTATATGGTTTCCTGTGCTCTTGTCACTCAACGTAAAGCCACCTGAAACAGAAAGAAGAGTAATAAAAAGTGACAGAAAAGATGGGAGAAATACAGTAAGAGTTAAAGAGCAATTATTAACACTAACCTGGTTGTATGTGCAGTCTCGCTGGCCACACTTGCCGCATTTGAGGAGGTCAGTCTTGGTTCCCTGCGCCACTGCCAACTGGTGGTCATCAATGCCCTCCCTTGTGAATTTCTCTCTCAATGCCTTCATTTCATTACTTGCCATCTCCTGCAAGGTGTCACACTGGTTAAATTAGGTCTGGTTTAGCTTGGTTTAATCTTGTTAGGTAATTTGTTGATGGCCACCCCTTACAGAAATAAGGCATCTAGGTACAGACAGAGAGATACAGATGTTAAGTTACAGTAAGTTTGGTTGGGTTGGGTTATTTTTATCATCATTTTCCACCCATCCCCAGTTGAGATGAAGTAAGATTAACAAACAGGGATGGAAAATGTACAAAAGCAACATTACTACTAACAGCATATCATGAAAAAGTAATATATATACCCAAAAGCAGACTGCCCATTATTTATGTCAAAAGTATTATTATTAAGGTATTATTTTTTTTACTTTATTCCATCCACCTTCAAAAGATTCTACTTAACCAAGGAGAGACTGATAAAATCCTTGCCAAAGTTTGTTTGGAAGCAGCAACAATAAACCAATAAAATGCATTATCTTATTCAAGGAGTTAAGATCCATGAAAATAAATAATGAACAAATGTAAAACTTAGAAATTGTCTACCATCTGTGGCAAGGCAAGATTCTCTCCACCTCCTCTCTTTTTTCCTCCAGTCCTTCCAGCTGTATTAGTAACACTGAGTGAGAGAAGGTGTAACAATCTCCTAATGTCTGAAGGTAATATATGGAACACCAGTAACTGTCAGATCTAATCAGTCAGCTTCCAACATTATAGTTTAGATAGTAGTGGTATAGAGAGGTCATGCATGTTCTATTTATGACTAGGGCTTCCTCCCTTTTTCCTTCTTTTTCTATTACTTTAATGGTCATTTATGGAACACTGGTTAAGAGGTAATCAGCCAGCATAACAAATTACAGAGTTAGGGCAGAAATGATACAGAAGGGTCTGATATGTTCTATCATCACTGTATGCTTCAAAAATTATTGAAAGTTAAGACATACACTGCTACTGTCATGTTTCAAAAATTATGCAACAAAAATTATAGATTGCTACACTAGGTTTTAACACTACAGCCTTTACCTCCGAGGACATGGTGGCCAGTCTCTTTGGTGATATAACTCCTCTCAGCACATTTTCCCGCAGCTGAGGGTTTTTGGAGTCCTTAAGGTTGTACACGCGGGACCTCAGTCGGTTCTTGTAGGCGGCCTCTGTGTTGCGGAACTCTTGGAAGATGGCCTCCTCAATCTTCTCTGCCAGGCTTTCAGGAGTGTCAACAACGCCATCTGGCATTTCTGTGAGTGAGAGCAAAATAGAATAGTATTACTATAGATCTGTTGCTTGCATCTGCAATTGCTGTTGGTGGAATGTTCTTGGAGATTTTGTTGTACTAGCTTACTGGACTTGATTATATATATATATATATATACTCTTCTTACTGATCTGCATGTGATTATGACTGAACATAGCTACAGTACCATTACTTTCTGAAAGTTGTTTTTGGGAGTACCGGTAATGTACAAATCTGTGAATGCTCAGAAGGATGCAGGACCTCAGTAAATGACATAACTGAGAAGGGCATGCTGCATAAGGCACAAGAAATATCAGGTCTGATGATGACAATCAGTTGGCTGAGATAGGGAGGAGGAGGAGGACTAACTGAGGGGGGTCACTGTGTGAATGTCAAGAGTCCCCAGAGGCAAAGTGAAGATGAAATTGGGTGAGGTCCTGTGTGGAGACCTTCAGGCTAGGGGACTGAGAAGGAAAATGGCTCAAGATCACAACAAATGGAGAGCAGTCACTTAATGCAAGGACCTAATCATGGTTAATGGTCTTTCAATGTAACATTCACTGTAACCATGTATATACTGTATGTAGATGGTCCTTGGATTAAGAACTTTTATGGGCCACATACAACTTAAATGCCTTAACCCAGTAAACCACCAGGCATACAAAAAAGGATCCATGCCTTAGACCACTAGACCACCAGGCATTAGCAGCCATTTCCTTATTTCATTAGACAATCAGGTATGAAGATAGGGGTCCACCTACCAGCGAGTTTGAGAGCATTGGCGAGCATTTCCCGACACTTGAGGCGGAGTGAGTCTGTGGTAGGAGGTGCAGCCGATGGGAAGGTGGTGGGGCGAGATGACCCCCCACCACCGCTGCTGCTGCTGCCATTGCTGCTGCTGCTGCGGCCATCCTTCCTCTCCTCTTTGTCTTTCTTCTTGCCTTCATCTTTGTTCCCTTTTTCATCATCCTTCTTGTCTGTATGAATATCTGAATGTCATGTACTCTGTACATACCTCCACTGAACAAGAATAAACCATAATCGCGATGCACGACTCTGAGGTTGTCATTGTCGTACCTTGGTAACCTACCATTCAAAAGTGCGTCCAATTTTGTATCATATTACAGTAACCCCTCCAATATCCGGATCAATAGAGCCATAGGCAGGTCCGGATAGTGGTCCTGTCCGGATATTGGGCCCCAGCTTATAGACTTGTACATATGGACCCTAACTCTGAAAAACACCTATACAACTCCCTCTGGACATGCATTGCACCTATTTAAGACCCAAATCACACCAATAAGGGACATAAAAGACTGAAATAAATGCAAAAGAACCATAAAATGAGGTTTTAGAGGTGAGTTTATACAATATTAAACATTCTGGGTACTTACAAGTCCCTTGCTCTTGGACTGGTTTGAACCGCCAGTTTGCAGTCCACAGTTAATCCTCTGCACTCTAAATTCTAATTTCTTAACACTGCACAACACTGTAAATTCCTGTGTGTTCTAGTGGCAAGGTATTGCAGTTTATTCACTGTTTATTCACAAAGAACAAGCACCTGTGGCTTGCACTGTTATGAGTATCTGCTCTCCATCGGAGTTAAGCTGTGACTGTTGATGTTGGTGGGGTAACACAGTTGCCAGATCGCAACAGCCACATTACCACTCTCCTCAACTTTCATTGTCAAATATAACTTTTCATTACCAAATTCGTAAAGCTAGCATATATTCTTCACTAATTATATATACAAGTGGAAATACATGTAATCACTCTCCTTATAACTAACACCATGTTGATTATTTTCACACTATGTAGGGTAGCAGATTAATCAGAGAGAGCAAACAATCCACCATCTCCATCCTGTGTATCCTCATACATGTGAAAAATCCATTTGGTAATGCATTATTCTAATTCATTACCAAACGAATTTTTCATTACCAAATTGGCCCACACTTGGTAATGAAAAATACCAAATGGCAACCTGACAGGGGAGGGGGGAGGGGGAGGAAGGAAGGGACCATGGTGTAACAGCTGTTTGGCGCCAGGCGGGAATTTCAAATTATGGGAGGGAAAAAAGTCAGATTTTTTTCGAATTTTTTGCGGTTTTTGGCCCATTTTGGGAATATTGGATCCCAGGAGGATTATGTCCGGTTAGTGGGGATGTTCGGATATTGGGCGTTCGGATATTAGAGGGATTACTGTATATAGAAATCATATTATTATACACAAATATATTATACACGATTATTATTATACACAAACATATACATGAATCACATGCGTCTTATACACGAAATCAGACACACCGTTGAGGGGTAGGTTGCCAGGGTACGATAATAACAACCTCAGAGTTGCGCACCGCGACTATAGTACAGTACTGAAAGTTACCATCCTGTCCTTGTTTTGTGGCATACTTTCACCAATATTTACTCAAACCTTTCCACTAAGAGCAACATTCTCACAAACACAAAAATTATACAGTAGCTGCCAATTCTATACTGACCCCTTTGGTGCATAGGGGCCCAAGGCTAAGCTACTGTAGTCCAAACATTTAAGGGTATGACTGTGTTATGCCCAAGGTAGTATCTTATATGACAGAAGGCACTCCAATGACCTTTAGGACTCAAACTACAGCTCATAAGCCACAGTCCATTCCAACCAGAGGACTCTACCACCAGACCCACATAGTGTAATTGTATGCACATATGTTCCATCTCTATTTACACCTGAAGAGACTTAAGCACAATTTCTCTTCACACTTTAAGAGACTCAAACACAATTTCAATAAGTGGTCATAATTATTCCATCGGAAAAATTTATGACACTGATGCATTCACACAAATTTTCATCAAAATCAACCCATTAACTTGTGCAAAAATTACAGGACATGCAGGAATGAAAACATAACCTTCCCTCCACTGGTGGTGAAGGCGAGACATCTTACCAGGAACAAATTTTTTCCAGTTCTTAATCAGCTGCTTTGCCGTTGCTATCACCTCCTCGTCAGTGGAGGCTTTGCGTAGAGCATTGACGGTCATGCCAATACGTGTTTTAGACAGCACCTGTAGAGAAGTAATACTGTTTAACTGTCTACAACACTGCACTTTGTGTCAATCATATAGTCTAAATCTATTCATAACTGAACACACACATCTGGTAAAAAACAACACACTGAAAAATAAAAATACAGTATACTGTAAAGTAATTTAAATATACAGTATCTATTATATGATTAATCATACATGGATGGATATAACGCGACAAATTATACCTGACGAAACCTATTTATATAACTGCATCAACTTTTATCACATTAAACAAATCATAAATTCATAAGGCAGTGGAGAGAAAAAAAGAAAAAAAAAGAAAAAAGAAAAAAAAAAATGTATTAACACCTGTCAACTGCTAATTTCAATCAATGACCAAAATCATGCAATCCTTGTGCAAAATCAATGGGAAAAAAAAAAAAAAAAAAAAAATCTACCAAGTCATGTCATGCTTCCTCATACTGATGACGGCATTGGTACTGCTAATGATTTATATGTACAATACTCATAGTGCCCAAACCAGCTCATTACTCTTCAGCAGCTGTGGGAAACTTAGGGAAAAATAAAACATGGAATGTGTAACAAGGCCTGTTATACTGTGGGACTCTCAGCTTGGACTTTGCCCCTTTAAGTCACTAGCTGAATATTTCCTGCCAGAGTGGTGACTGTGTGACTGATTACCAAGCTTGTAGTCACATTTTACTCTCATGACAATGCAGTGCTGGGTCCCATATACTAATTCCAGTAAGTGGAGGGGGAGCCCATGTATGAGATGGAGGGATGGAATGGAGAGGTATATGAGAGAGGGGGATGTGAGCGGGAAGCAAGGCAGTGAAACTGTTTTCGGCAGGGCGACATGGAGGCGATTTGTTTGTGGCCACCCCTTATGGGACTGAGATGTCTGGCAATGGATGGATGGATGGATTACATAAAATGGTCTTACTGTTGTCTCACCTGAAAATTTATCGGAAGGCCCTGCAAGGTTTTTAAGATGTCCAAGGCCTGTGTCTGATCCTGAAAGAGAATATAACTTTTAGTAAATTTTAATCCTTAACTAAAAATATCCATTCTTAGCTGGAGGAAAATACAGTACATTACCCTCCCTGTAAAACAGTTAACTCTAAGCCCTTGAACACCCTGTTTGGGATACATGGCATCTGGCAATGATGATGATGATGATGACTAGTACCATCCCAAACAAATGAATGTTAGTGATACCATTAACAGTATCACACTACATTCTAACCTCTATTTCATTTTACCCATGATGGTAATTACAACCTTTAAGCACAGAATGCTCTTATGAAGCAATAACACCTGTTCTATTATACTTTTAGTTGTATCAGGGGGGCTAGCTTTATGACAGAGAGTTGAGAGGATGGATGGGACTTAAGTGTATTGGTGATGTGATGAGGAGGGACAGATCAAGATGGTTTCTTTGATAACTTATACTTTAATTCCTTTAAGATTTTTTTTTTTTTTTTTTTAAGCTAATAAATGCATCAAAATACAATATAAGCAGACACTGAACTGAAAGGAATAAATTTTCAGTTTTAGACCAAAAATGTACTGGATATTAGGCTACTGGTATATGTCGGCAAAAGATAATTTGAATGGATATTGGTATAAGGAAAAACTGTCCAAGTTAATGAGTGAAGGTCACAGATGGCATTAAAATAATATTGGTGGATTAGAGGTCAACACTAAAATATTACAGTTGTCACATGGCAGACTCACAAACTCACTGCAGAAATAAACACACATCATTCTTATTATGTCACGGATGTTTCAAAATATTTCACATTTTTCCATACATCTGGTACTGTAATTTTGGGTAAACTGGTGAAGTATGTAAGGATGGCACTTTAATGGTGAACTATACAGGTAAACAGAACCTGAAAATGTACCTTTTACACAAATGTTGTCCAATCTTTTAAAAAACCAATTTCAAATTTGCCTCTAAAAGCAATTTTGCGACAGCCATCTCTGCCCCTTTGTCCCATCTTACGAGGCAGTATGGATCTGAATTTTCCAAAAATAATTATTAAAGTAGTTATCTGTGCACCTTGCATCCAATTAACGCGGCAATCGGGGTAATTACGATAGGCTGCAATGACAAATTACGCGACAGCCATATATCCCTTTGTTTCTGTTCCAGCTACCTAGATAGCACAGATACACATTTTTCACAGACACCAGTCACTCAAATATTTTTCTGCTGTTCTCCCAATCTGCAAGGCGATCAAGGGTCATTAGGGGATAGGATGCAGTGAAGGGATGCAGTGCAGTGGGGGCGCGGGTGAGGTTGACATGCAGCCTCGCTCTACAAGTGACAACAAACTCCTATTTTGGACTTCACTGGGGGTATATCCAGCCACTCACGCCATCGCTTGACGTCATCTTATCCAGCTTCTTCTTAATCTTGAGCACTTCCTCTTCGCAGCCCATGGTGGTAGGACGGGTTAGGAGGGGAGGGGGGTTTTCAGTCAGGACGAGGAGGGTCTAGCAGCGTAATGCCTCTGGAGTCAGACGCCGGCGACGACTGTTGTGATTGGTCGGCCCCTTCGCTGCCCCGCGTCCCGCTACACTACCTGCTACTCTTTAGCAAACTATAGTTGTCTAACAAATCCACTGTAATAACTCAAATTACTCTGTTTTTACTAGCTTCAGGTACTTCTGTATGATTTGGGAGAGTCTTCGAACGAAAGGATTTAGATATAGGTAACAAGTGCTATTCTTTAGCAAACCATTATTATTGAACAAATTCACCTGAATAATGTACTCTATACTCTTTTTGCTACTTTCAGGCTCCTTCATATGGCTTAGGAAAGTCTCTGAGAAGGAGTAAAATACTTTCCAAGCGAAAGAAGCTAGATGCAAGTTAGATACTATACACAACTTTTTAACACAAAATATTATGATATAACCATTTCACGGCGATGACATACTCATTCCAGTAGTATTAATACTTTCACGCACTTTAATTTTTATTTTAAAAGAAACTTTTGAACGGGAGGAGTTAGTTAAAAATTATGGTTTACGCTACTCTTTAGCGCCCTTGATCATCTCGCTTCACTGCGAGTCTGCGATTTTATATTGATTTCACTATCTTCGGAGTTCAATCCCTCATATTCATTTTAGACTGGTCAGCCTCCTCACTGCGGCATCGCCGTACATTAAGATGTTAGTTTTTTGCTAACCCATAATTTACACAGTGCTACACTAACCGCTATACAATACGCTACTCAGCTTCTCTTAAGCACACATTAGTCGCTTCAAGGCGATGACGTACTATGAACTTTTTGCTAGCTATAGACACTTGTATCCAGTTCAAGAGACTTAAGACTGGAGGTTAAATGTCTTTGCTGATTCAGCACGAGAAACCTTTCCCTAGCTGAACATCATCCTAATAGCAAGAAAATACGTCATTCAGAATGCGTAAGTTTTCCTTAATGTTGTTCGCGTCGCCCAGCGCTCACCAGATGGGTATTTCGATGACGTGCTTTTAATTTTATACCTGCTCCCTCCAGATGGTTTTATACAGTTTAGGGAATGCCCTTGTTTACAGTTCAAAACCGTACAACCAAAGAAGGTGATGGATTCTTGCCACACACCTCCTTCAGCAAATAAACTTGCACACGCAATGGTTGGTTACAAAGCGCATACTGCGTAGAACGAAAGGAGGTTCACAAATGTTCATAAATAACCTGTTGTACACTCTGTAATCAGCCTTTGTACCAAAAATCCATAAATGCGTTATGACAGCTTCTAATCCAGCAAAAGTGCGTAGTAGAAAACGGGAGGGCGAGGTAAACACACTGTATTTATAAACTCTCCTGATTGGTTGATTGACTGAAAGGTGTATTTTTTCGCTCATGTATACACCAAACACTTCACAGTTAACCTAGACTGAATTACGACGGCGAATGCTATATAAAACGATCTGTGGAAATAATTAACTAATTTGAAGACTTATTTATCGTAGAAAAGGTCTCATATCGTTTTAAAATTCAGAGGTCCCCTTGACCATATTTACGACTGATCGAGGGTCGGAACTGTGAATTGTTTTCCCAGGAAATACAAGAAAAGAATAGTACGGCGTCTTCCCACGTCTTTTGTTCCTCCTGCAAAACAATCCGATGCAATTCAACGAACCTTGGCTGCGAGAGGAAAATTATAGAAACCGACCTGAAAAATTTCAGTCGATCTATTTTATTGCTGGGAAGGACAAGAATGACACAAATCTTCAGTCCATGTCTATGGTCCTTCCTGCAAAAAAAAACATCTGTCGTAAACATATACTAGAGAATCGCAGAGCTCAGTTACTTACCTGTATCAATCAATCAACTTGTAAGTTACTACCTGTAGGAAATGTGAGTAGTGATTCTTGCACCAAATATTGGCAAGGAAATAATCATGTATTATGAGTTGCTACCTGTAATCGATCGTAAATATATTGGAGAATCCCAGGGTTCAGTTGTTTACCTCGCCTTCCCGTTTTCTGCTACAAGAGGGTGACACCTTGGCGCCACTCACAACACCACCTCCTTGTCCTGTGGCGCTGGTTGAGTTGGCCCCAAATTCACCATGGCGGAGGCAGAGGAAAAGGCGGACGCTGATGAGAGTGGGATAACCATGGTGGACTTACTGGAGGAGGAGGAGGAGAGAGAACTGGACGCGGCTGCTGTATTGGGGGCCGCAGATGACACCAAGTGCACATACGACCAGGTGAAGGAATTACACTGACATATTCACCATCTCGATTCGTTTAAACCCCTAGGATGAATTAATAATCTTGTCATGGGTAAGGAAATGTAGTGTGGCATTTGGGAAGGTAGCAGGCTAGTGGTGATTCTGTAACTAGGCTCCAGCTGGCAAATTTTTGGTGACATAATAGGTCATTTCGTCTTGATCATGGGACCTGCAGGTGATTCAACTTGAGTAGCATAGTATGGGGGATTAAGGATTGGGGGCATGAATATATTAATGTCATGTGGTAATTTTACCTTTGGAACAAATTCTAGAAGAGTTCTGCCCTTCTGAAAAGATACACAGTTGTTGACAAGTATCTTTCATGATAGTGTAGTAAGTTTATAACACCCAAGCTTTTGGAGAAATTGATGAGAGTAACCTTAGAACAGAATAATTTTGGTTTCATGGTAAGGTTAAGGCCTATTCATGGTGTCTTTGAAATTGATGAGGTTCTATAAATTAGGCAGTTATGTAACTTTTAAAATATATTATCTCTCTGATGAATTGGAAAAACCGTATGAAGATGGCAGTGTTTGTCTGATATGTAAGATGTTGTACGTTGTGGCTGTTCAGAGTGCAAATTAATGTGTGTTTGTCAGCTAAGTTTCCTAAATGTTAGCAGGTGTGTTGGTGGAGGGTTAGTGCCCCTTCCTGTAAAACAACTAACTCAAAGTCAAATGGCCACCCCTTATGGAATTATGGCATCTGGCTGTAGATGTATAGATTGTCAGCTAAGTAGTGTGCAATTTTATTCAATACAAATTTTCAAATCAAAAACTCCTATTTTCAAAAACTTTCACTTTTTAAAATATTTGTTCATGTGATAGAGGGTTATTTCTTGCCCACACAATCATTGCATATATTTTTTAAATATAAGATCAATTTCTAATACAGTACTGTATTTGCTGTTAATTGTACTGTAGGCAGTTAATTACAGTACTTGATTTTCTCATTAGTTATCATACATTCAAACATTTTTCACATTCTGTAAAGCCTTTGGACCAAAGCGTTGTAGATTTATGAACTTGTACAGAATAACGTGCTGTCAGTGTTATCAGTCATAATGTTGCATATCGATCTGATTGGTTGTCATGTTATTCATTACATATTATCCATTTCAATCAAACATCAGAGAAGACAGCCTGGGCTGAGATTTACCAATAACCATGGTTCCCCCCCCCCCTCCCCTGGAAGAACAAGGAAATGAGTACAGTATACAGAACTTTTGCATGTTTTATGTGTGAGTTGGGAGCAGGGCAGTGAAATGGCGGGGGACAGGGCGACTTGGAGGCGATTTGTTTGTGGCCACCCCAAACGGGATTGAGGCGTCTGGCAATAGATATATAGATAGATGTGCACAGACAGTTTTGGGGGCAAGGGATTTAGCAAAAGCATGAAGGGGGAGGGGCCTCTAGTTGAGAGAGAGAGTTGGTTAAGATGGCACTTCACTTTGTTACTGACAGAGAAAAAGGGTAGAGGCTCTAGTCTCTTTTGAACTTTACCCATGCACATCTGTGGTTATAAATTTTTCTTGCTGAAACAAATTGTAGTTACAAGAGACAATTTATAGTAAGTCAATTTTTATTTGTCTTTGGGGTGGTCTCAAAATGAGGGGGTGGAGGTGTTAGTAATAGTAGTACAGTACTTTGGTAGTAGTAGTAGTAGTAGTAGCAGTTGCAACCCTGGCTCGTCTGAATGTGAACTCAGTGAACTGCAGATTTACGTTGCCCTCCTCCTGCATTCCATCATCCCCTTTTCATAGGATAGGTAAGTTACTGAGGAACATATGTATAGCCAAGCCTTGGAGCTGCCTGGTTATATTGGTGCCACCACATAAAGACATCCCTCTACAGCACTAGTGAAAGGGTACAGTTTCATAAGAGGCCATCTTTTCATACAGGGGAGAGAAACATTTGCCATCATCATATCAGTGCGAAGATGTCTCATATTGTAACCACTTCTCATTGGTGTTTTTTTCTTTTTATGGTTGTTATCTTGTCAAGTGGGGTTGGTGGAGGATTAGTGCCCCTCCTTGTAAAGCAATTAACTCTAAGCCCTTGGCCACCCCATTTGGGATACATGGCGTCTGGCAATGGATGGATGGATGGATCTTGTGATAATATAATCCCCAAGCCATGGAGAGCTAACTAATGTTATATCTACCTCATTAGTTTAAATAGCCTCTCCTAAGCTGAATTTAGTTGTCTTAAGTTTTAGGAATTAAAAAAAAAAAAAAAAAAGTTAATTTTCTCATTTCCATCCATACTCATCCCAACGATAAATGTCTTTTTTTTTTTTCTGTGATTTATTCAATCATTACCTTAATTGCCATCAGAGATGACCAGTTCTTGAGTTATTCCCCCTCGTGCATGAAATACAGGTCATTGTAGGTACAGTACGGTATTAACCTATCCTGACCGTACTTCATCTAACCTAGACCTGAGCAGTTCAATCCTAATCAAACATTTTTGCTTTACCTTGTTATAAAACAAGAGCAGGAATGGGAGAATACCAGGTACTCTCAGAGACCATGGCAAAATTGAATTGACAGGCAGCAGCTCAGCTGGTGATTGGCTACAATAAATCATGTGACTCTCATCCTGGCTACCAGTTGACTAGATTTTAAATTTTATATCAGTTATTATTGCTTTCCATTGAAAATGTTGTAGAAGGAAAGGTGTTTATGTGGATGAGATCTAGTTACTGAACATGCCTCAAAATAAGCAGATTAATTATCAAGGAGCGTTGTGGTGTGGATGTGTATGTGATAGGAAGCGTTAGGAGGAATACACTGAGGTGGTTTGGCCATGTGGAGAGGATGGAGGTTGAAAGACTGACGAATAGAGTGTATGTGAGTGAGGTGGAGGGGGGAAGAGGGAGGGGGAGGCCGAGGATGAGATGGAGGGATGGGGTGGACAGGTATATGAGAGAGAGGGGTGTGAGTTGGGAGCGGGGCAGTGAAATTGTGGGGGACATGACGACGTGGAGATGATTTGTTTGCGGCCACCTTGAACGGGATTGAGGCGTCTGGCAATAGATAGATAGATAGAATTATGAACTGAAAATGAGAGTAATAATGAAAAATACAGTGTTGGACTGCATGGGTTAATTTTGCTACCACTGTGTAGTCCATGAAACTCACATTTCATATGAACCTAGGACTGCAACAACAATGTACTTTGTAGTAAAGGGGGTTGTAATTTTACCGTAATTCATCTTGATTTCCAGTGTTAGAAACACTCGCCTTTCAGTACGGTAACAGCTTTTTTGACAAATAAGCTTGGAGAAGACCTCATTGTGATGAGGTTAGAAATATTCTCCAGTATCATTTTCAGTACAGTACTGAACTTTGTTGACTTTTATATGGTATGTTACTCATTACCTGTATTGCTGGACAAATTTAAGTTAGGAGTAATGCCTTCTAGAGAGGGGATTATAACTCGTCTCCTCTAACATTCTGGTACTTGTGAGAGATGCCTTGACATGGTAGGACCAGGATAATTGGGGGGCTCCATGGCCTGGTTATACGAACATCCTTTAGGTATCTCCCTCTCCCCCAAAAAGAGGATAATGTACTGCAGGACGAGGGAAACTTCAGCATGCACTCCTCTGGGTTCATGTGTAGATGACTGTGGGTTAAAAGCAGTAGTAGCATTTTCAGGTCTAGGGTTTCTTATTTTATTCTCAGTACTGTCTGTCTATCTGTCTAGTGCCAGACACCATAATCCTGTAAGGGGTGGCCACAAACAAATCGCCTCCATGTCACCCTGTCCCCCACCATTTCATTGCCCTGCTCCCAGCTCACCCCCCCCTCTCTTATATACCTCTCCACTCCATCCCTCCACCTCATCCAGATTTAGTTTCATGGTTAGCCTTGTTGGTTTGCAGGGGTACTTGAAGCGCCAGGCCCTCTATGCGTGTGTGACGTGTTGCCCGAGTGACAGTGGCCGGCTCGCTGGTGTGTGTCTGGCCTGCAGCTACCATTGCCATGAGGACCATGAGCTGATCGAACTCTACACCAAGAGGTTTGTTGCAGAAAATTGATTTACAGTGGTAGGACAAGATAAGGAAATTCTCTCTCTCTCTCTCTCTCTCTCTCTCTCTCACTCACCATTTTAATATGCTCAGCTCTGGTTGGAATCCTTCATGCCGTGCTCCTTCACATATCATCTCAGTACAGTTGGGTCTCATTATAAGAGAAACCATTGATAAAGAGAATGTGAAAATTTAGACCCAGATTCAGTGCTACATGCTGGCTCAGTTAACATAACCCAATTTTTCGTATAGATTATGGACCCATTATGCACATATCATGATTTTTTTTTTTTTCCACTCCCTAATCTTATGTAAGTTTCTGTTATCCAAGCAGTTCTCCATTAACATATTCCACTCATATAACAGGATCCACTTGTATACAGTTAGTCCTCATTTAAAGTTGTTTCAGTAGTAAGTGGCTGCATTAGGAGGTAATCATATAAACAATATGCGGACATCTGGTGGTTTAGTGAGTTAAGGCACTTCAGCTGGATGTGATTCAGAAGAGTTTAAGTCGAAGTAGTTAGAGTATTTTGTTTACTTAATACCACTAAGGGGCAAGTAGATGGTTACTCTGCTTAAATATCTGCTTTGGTGTGTGATTTAGGAGAGTTTAAATCAAAGTGGTTGGAGTATTTTGTTTACTGAATACCACTCAGGGACAAACAAATGGTTACTCTTCTTAAATATCTGCTTTGGTTAGCCTAGCCCCTGACCCCAGTGCATCTGATGTGCAGTGAAGGATGAAGCAATAGAATGATAGATAAGAGAGCTGGATGGAGAATTGCTTATTATTGAAGAGGAGGATATGTTAGTAGAGGAATGCTTGTTAGTGAGCAGGAATAATGGTGCCTGGAGATTTTTTTTTTTTTTTAAATCCAGTCTTAGGAAGTAGTAGTAGGATAGAGTTGACTTCTTCAGCCTGATTTTTTTTTTCTTGATTATTTTCTTGAAGATATGAAAGACCCTTAATATGGAAAAATGGAAGAAATTAATGAAGGCCATAGCTAACCCATCCAGCACATGAAGTTTCCCCTAATGTGAAGAAGTCACCTGGAAATAGCAAAGATGGGATAAAAAATACATAATCAAATTCAAGGGTTTACTGGAATACACTTGGTGAATTTAGTAATGAAGTGAGAGGATGACTGTTGTAGTTGATGATGTGCTGCACTGTGGATGTGAGAGCTGGGTTGATGCAGTTGGAATCTCATTAAGGGCTGGGCCTTTTCAATGAATTACCCTACGATGGGGTTATATGAAACAAAATTAGTCCAATTTCAGCCTTTTAATAACCATACATTTCAGTAGAGCAGCTGCATAGTTTTGAAAAACTTTTGCATCAAAATAAGACCATTTTCTTATGGTAAAAAAAAAAAAAACATAAAAAACATTCATACATTTTGTATGCCATACAAACAGAAATTTTGTGTGTGTGTGTAAAACATAGGGGCTATTATGAACACAGGTATATGGGGTGAGATTAGTCTCATCATAATTAATTATATTGTCAGGAGGAACCCCGTCAAGTGTTTTTTCAAGGTTTTTAAAGTATTCATTAACAATAGTGTCAGAGACGGCAGCTCTTTTCCTAGATACGGTATATTTTGACAATGCCTGCTTGTTATAATGTCGGAGTGGCGCTTAAGGAAACCATAGCCCCAGTCAACACCAGGTAAATTATCATTGAAGCAGCTGATTTGTCGACCTTTCTTGTTCAAGAAGTGTTGCACAAAGTGGCGCAGGTCTGCCATGTCAAAAGCAAGCCCGTAGTCTCCAAGGGCAGCAAAATTAGCAGCCATTGCCCTCTCTTCATCTTGTAAAAGGGCTGTAGGATGCCCCAACTGACCAGGGTTCTTGACATGACCTTTCCAAAGTCTGTGAAGAATTGCGACGGGGATTTTGTAGCGACTGCTAATTGTTCTTATTGTGTTGTCTCCTTTGTCAAGGTCAAGGAGAGCACGAGCCATGTCGTCTTGGTTGTATTGGAGCCTATTGGAATGCTCCTTTCTCTTGTAGTTCCTCACCATGTTAGAAATGGAAACAAACTCTTGATTAGTACCGGTAGTACACATTTTGAAAAAATTTCAGGTGGGTTCCATTTAGCCCCATCCACAAATTTCAACACTAGTAACTACATGGTTAAGGCTTTCTACCTCATACTACTACACAACGTACCTTAATAAAGCAGTATTAATTCCTGAAGAGTTGAGCTTCCTCCGTCAAATATTGCATCCGTGGCGGACCTTAGCGTTTTACACTAATTCTAACGCGTACTTAACATAAAAAATCAACTCTGCAAAAAAATATATATTAAAAATGTAAAATAATACTGGAAGCAAGTACAACTTGTTTTTTATCAATTAAAAATGATATGAAACACATACATGCATTCAGTTTTTAGTTTTGAAATTTTGAAAATTTACCAAAAGTCATTTAAAGAAAAAAAAACTAATTAAGCGAACATGTTTCAAATAGCCCCGTATGTTCACAATAGCCCCATCGTATGGTACTCTAATATCCCTTCCTTAGCTGCCCTCAGCCACTTCACAGATATGTCAGTTCAGCTCTCAGTGACCATTTCCCACTGAGTGTTGTTTCCAGTTGCCAGGTGTTAATGAGCATGAAAATAAAAGGAATTAAGTAACAGTAACTGCCAATCCCATATTTCTCCTTGTGCAAGAATAAAGGCCCAAGACTGGACTACCATGGTCCAGAACATTTATGGATAAGAGATTGACCTTTGTCTCTGGTCACCTGAGAGATATGAATCATAGTACATAAGCCACAGCTCATTCCCTTAATTTTCTTTGAAACAGAAAACAATACTCAGCTGTCCTTGAAATATCTCACATCTCAAAGAAGAATGTCCAGTTTAGAATACAGTATCTGGTGTAACTTGTCCATAATGAAACTGACTTTAATCTAATAAGATCTTGATGTCTGCAGTTTTTGGATATTTTTGTCTTTTTTCTTATTTTTATTTGTCATTTTCAGGAACTTTCGCTGTGACTGTGGCAACTCCAAGTTTCCCCAGAATACCTGCAAGCTATTGAAGGTTTGTCTTTGTTTAGGTATTACTGTAAAAAATGAACCAGGACTCTGAGGGCTCGAATGATACGTGAATGGTATCTGGCCATTTCACCCTTCGTACACGTGACAGCTCTCGTACCTATATAGTTTCTCTCCTGGCTTCTGGTTCCTGCTTCATCCCAAAGTCTTATGGATGATTGCAACTGTAAGCATGGTATATGACTACATGGTTAATACCTAGCCAGTTATCACTTCTAACCTCCTTACATTGGAAATGTCATCTTTATTTTGTTCACACTTTTTGCTGATGAATGTATTCAGCTTCAGGTAAATTTTCTGAACTGGAGGGTATAGATAATGGCCACGTTAACCCCTTCAGTATCAGAGGGCTCTCTTAAGCTGAATATACTGTAATTACATAGTAGTAGCAAAAAGGATATGAAAATGTTATAATATCGACAAGGTTAAGCAGGTGCATCTTTATGTACATTTAACCCAAGCTAAGACTCATGCTACTGTGCTGGAACACATGAATTGGACAGAATAGGAAGTATTGAAACAAGTGAAAGATGTAGAGTAGAAAGTCTGTTGCGTGAAGGATAGGAAAGTGTTTGTGTTGGCAGTAGAGGTTTTTTCATCATTTGAATACTGCCAGGGAAGTAGGATGATTCCCTATGAGTTAAGTAATGTGTGCAGGTATTCTAGTCTTGGGCACTCCAGTGTTCTGAAAGGGACGATAAGGATTGGCTGTAATTGTAAGAGGTGGTACCCACATATAGTACATAAGTCCAGCAAGTCCCCGTCACGAGTTACCTTTTGGATTCTTTTTTTCCATTAGGTCCTCACTAAATTGAAGAAAATTTAGCCAACAAAGTCTCACAGTTAACTATGAAGTAGAGATACCAATTTTCACCATCAGACAGTATCAGTTAGATGTAAAGCTTGCAGTATACAAGAACACATCTCCAGCATACAGTAAGGACTATGTGTACTGAAAAAATAATTAACCTTTTTATTCATTTACTTGTATATTTATTTTATTTATATACTTATTTTTTGTCTAATCCAAGAATTTCTGCAGGACAAGCTGCCAGAGAACCCTGAGAACTCGTACAACCACAACTTTAGTGGGGCGTACTGCACCTGTGGCCGCCCCTACCCCGACCCTGAGGACACCACTGATGACGAGATGATCCAATGCTGTGTCTGCGAGGATTGGTTCCACGGCAGAGTCAGTTATGATTCCTTATAGTAAAGTAGCAGTTATCGTGTCAGAAGGTTGGCATTAATACCTATAGTATCGTTATTTTTTATTTAGTTTTTTTTTTATATATATTTTATTTACTGTATTGTTTTTTTATGTTATTTACCTTAATACCTGTCTCCCCAGTCTATCATAATGGAATCATATCGGTGCTGTGACAGTTGTCTAATATCACTTTCAGAGGGAAGGTAGCTACTGGGAATTGGGTCATCATTTATTTGAGTGATTGTACAGTATAATTTATTATTTAGCTGCTAGAGAAGGATGCCTTTACACAGTGACATGATATAACTGGTTGACTCTGCTTACCCTGTTATACAGACATCCCTCAGCTCCCTCCCTGTCCACTCAGAAGGGCATGGTGGACTGCCTGTAGTCAACAGGATTGTTGTCTAGTTGAGCATAGGCTAAACAAGAACAACACCCACCATTTATCATCTTGGAACCAAAACTGGAATTTGAGTTAGATTATTGTTAGGACAAAATAAAATTGTCGTGCTGTATTAACATGTGGTTTTGCAGCGGAGTGGTGTGAATAATGATGTCTGTAACTGGAAAATAGTGTACTATTGTTATACTGTGATAGTAGCTTTGTACTTGCTTATATTTACAGCACCAGGGTGGGAAGGTGCCTCCTGGTGACAACTATGCTGAGATGATATGTGGCATGTGTCACCCCAAGCATCAGTTCCTTGCACACTACCTCGGCCTGGCAGGTAAGTTTTTTATTTTATTTATTTATTTTTTTATTGTACAGGATATGTTATATTCTTTGTGGCTTTGGAGATCCATGAAACATGTTACTTAATGATTTATTGTGTACATTACATCTCAGTACCCCTTTGTATGTTACTGACACAAGCCATGTTGATATTTGTTTTTGCTGTGGTCACATGCCTATCTGAATGTGAACCTGGTGGACTGCAGAGTAAAGTTGCCCTTTTTCAGCAGTTCTCCATCCTCCTTTTGGGGAATAGGGGGGAGTTGAGGAACACATCTTGAATTAGGCTGCGGTAGCTCCTCTGCCCAGTTATATTGGTGCCACCATGTTAAGACACCCCTTTCCATCACTGTATAAGTAGGTGATGGGTGGAGATGGATGAATACTCTAATTGGAGCATAACATGTGAGGAGGATGGAGGATAGCAACTGGGTGTGGAAGGTGAGAGGTTTGAACATTGGAGGTGGAGTTCCAAGAGTTAGACTGAAAAAAACTTGGGATGAGGTCATAGAGTGTGACCTAAGGATTAAGGGACTGAATAGTGAGGGTGCTAGAGGTGGAGCATTGTGGCAAGCCACCACTAGGCAACCAAGGCTGACACATGCAAGCATGTTTGAGTCTGTAAACAATCGAAGGAACAGGTGAGAGAGTGTTAAAACGTACTGCAGTCGTTCTATTTTATCAAGGCAGTTTGGGTCGGGCTCTCTGGGACCTCACACTGTTAGCTCTGTTGTCACATCGCCGCCGACACACGTGTAATTATTTGTGTTCACCTCTCTCTCTCTTTCTCTCACTCTCCTATTTTAAGCTAGTAACTACTTATAAATGAATTTTAAACACTCTGTATAGATGTAATTCAATAAAAAAGCTGTAGTATAGTATACATCTCATAAGACTTGTCAGCGTTGCCTTTGAGACGTTGTCAGGTGGTGACACGAGGGACAGCCCTGTGTGAGTGGGTCATACTCGGTCAGTTTCCCGCCATGGAAGCTATTTAAAAAAAAAGAAGAAAAAAAGCGCACCTATAGACTTTTACCTCAGGGGTGGTGTGGAAAAAAAGTCGAAAACAAGAGAAAAAATTAAGAAAATACAATTAGTAGTAGTTAATATATAATATGAGAGAGAGAGAGAGAGAGCGCATGTGTGTGGCGACGATGTGGCAACAGAGCTAACAGAGTGAGGTCCCAGAGAGCCCGACCCAAACTGCCTTGATAAAATAGAACGACTGTAGGCAAGATTAGTAGCTGGCAGAGTTGCTACAAAGCCTTGCATGCCACCCAGAGTATTGCCCCTTAAGTTGATGATATATATTTGATTCCCTTGTGTCTACTTCTCACTTCTTTAAGGGATGGCTGAAGAATTTACATTCCTGTATAGCTAACATTGAGGTAGCCTCTTGATTATTGTTATTATTACTCTTATTTTTAATTTATTTATTTTTATTTATTATTATTATTATTTTTTAAGGACTTCAGATACACCTTGTTTTTTCAGTGACTGTTGTCAAGGGAGAAGAAAATAAAACTGAAGTTAAAGTTGAGTCCAAGAACAAGAAACAGGTAAGTTGTTTTTCTCACAGTAATGGAACACAAGTATATTTGAAGGCCAGAACAATGGCAGGCTAAAATACTGGGAGGCAGGTATCACAGAGCACTAAAATATTAGGAGGGATAGGAATATTGGAGTCTTTGTTTGATAAAAATTGCTTTGTTGGCATGTAGTGATCAAGTTGTTAGAGTATCTTAGTTGGCATGCCGACCCTACCATGCACTAGGGTTTGTATCCCAAAATGTGACTGAGGGCCATTCATCATCATCATGATCTAATCAATAACGTTAAGGAGAGTAGTCTAGTCACCTGTTCATATATATCCAGCACCATGGTAGTCTGACCCCAAGCATCTGCATCTCAAAGAGGCAATATGGAATTGCCAGTTACCTCTTGTGTACAGGCAGTTATTGTAAATTAGGCTGTAGTTCAAAATACTGATTTTTTTTTCCATACAACTAGTCATGATATTTGAGGGTTGTTGTTAAATTAGCTTATAGAAGGTTATGTAATTTTTAAAGAGAATTTTTATCTTTGGATAGGAAAAGATGGGGTAATATTGTGGTGGTGAAGGATTTTTATATAAACTGCTATGGATTCAGTTACTTTCTGCAAGAGTTAACTGGTGTGCTCACTTCTTTTATTGTGTTCAACTAGACAACTCTGGAACCGTCATTATCAGTGTGTCTTTCATGCTGCCTGTGATATATAGTTTTCATAATGCAGTGTATCCAGGTTTATTGATAAGGGGATCTTTATTTTGTCTGTCCATTTTTTAGTTTTCTCTGGAAGAGACAGCTTTCCATATGCATGTAGTTCTTCTGCATTCAAGAAAAATTGTGTGCAGGAAGAGTCAGTGGCTGTGGTAGATGATAAGGACAAGAAGGACAGTCAAGACTCTGGTTTCTGTGAATCTGGGGGTCTGGCAGCTGGAGAGTCCAATGGCAATGCAGAGGTAGCATCGGGTGAAGCGTCCAATGGCACTGCGGAAACCAAAACATCAGGTGAGGACTGGAATAATCTTTTGTAATGTAGAATACAGTACTGACCCATTGAAGCTAAATTCCAGCTTGCCTAATGATCATATTTTGTCTTGACAGGATATCAAGGTTTTGACACAATTTCCAAAGTGTAATAGCCATGTGGAGAGGAGATTGAATAGGAGGGTGTTTATGAGTGAGGTGGAAGGGGAGGTAGGAGAGACTGTGGATGAGAGTACAGTACAGGTATATGTAATTGGCCTAGTTCCATAAGTACAGTGGTATTGTGTCATCATTATACATATTTCACATGCAGCAATGGAACTTTGTCAGTCTGAGTAGTATGATACAGTATATTTTTGTGATGTAAAATGTTATTTATTTATTTTTTTTTTCTACACAGTCTTTATGTCATTTTCTAGAGTGTAAACTGGATGGTTTATTAAAGAAGCAGAGTCTGCCCGATGGAGCAGTGTTTTTGCCAGAGAACTGGAGAAAACAGCTCTGCACATGTGATAAGTGTAAGGTATGTGTCACGTTTATTTAGACTGAATTCACGCCTGTCATATGGCTTCATCAAAGCACATGTATTAAGCCTTATGACATCCAAAAACCATGACCCTTTGGCTATTTAGGCAATTTATTTACATTTAAGTCAATTAGGTAGTCTGGGAATATTTAAGTTCAGCTGAATGGTCTTTGCAGAGTAAGATAGTGGTCTTGTAAGGGTCTAGGGGATAACAGTTGAATGGAGATGGTGCTCATTTATACTGAACCATAATTTGTTATCTTCAGATTGTTCAGTCAGTTCCTTACAAATGGCATTGTGCCTTGTGCCCTGTTTAGCAATACTTGCCCTAAGTTATGCCATCTGGTTACTGCAGTAGGCCCCCCTTCATTTATTTTTAGTCTGCATTTGGTTATTCAAACTGGTTTTCATGTAGGAGCATGTACATGATAGAATTAAATCAGCTAGGCAAGATTATGTAAACATGAATCTCACTGTATATTAATATTCAGACTGACAGATAATTTTGCATGTTACAGCCACTGTTTAATGTAAATTCTGGAGGTGGCTGCAGACTCTGCTATCACGTATGACACTGCCAAGGACAAAGGGTACTCTGTTACCATTAATTGATCTGCACTGTAGCAGCATAGCTTCAGACCCTCCATTGTCCAAAAGGGTAATACCAGTATAGGACAAGCTGTCGCTTGTGAGTGGCATTATGTATCCAGTAAACCCCAGCCATCCCTCGGAATTAAAGCCTAACTTACACTTCAGTAGGAGTGCCTTAACTTTAACCCACTATACCACCAAGTTTCTGTTTAGTTATGTGGTTACCACTTCATAAATATTTTGGAGGCTACAAGGAACCATTTGGTTCCTCACTAAGTGTAGAATCACTTGACCAAGTGAGTGGATGGTGGGTGCCTTTGTTTTTCTGTTATGATTGAATTGGATCCGTAGTGACATCGGTACATATTATAGGTGGCAATTAAAGCTTCATAGCGCCGCCTCCTGAGTGATTTCACCTGTTATTTCACCTGATTTCTTTCGCCAGGCCACATATGAGTCCGAAGGTGTGCTGTTCCTACTTGACGAAGAAGACACGGTATCCTTCTATGAGGAGAGTGGCAAGTCTCGTCACCAGAGCCACAATGCCCCAGCTCAGAGAGAACTGGAGGCATTGTCGTCTCTTGATCGGGTCACACGGACAGAGATGGTTCATGGTAAGATGGAGGGGAGGGAAGTATTATAGAAGTTTCAGACAATCACACGCCTCATTTAGGCTAGTTAGGGGTATAGATATAGATTTACTGAAAAATGTTTATGTTCAAGCTTTATTTCATTTTTTGAGTGGGATTATTGGTATGATTTTTAAAAATCAGTATTATAGTAGTTTGTCTTGAGTTGGATCAATAACCCAGTAAAAGAAGACAGTTTTTTCTGTCTGCCTGTTACTCAGCACCACAAGAAGACCTCCAGACACTTTGGTTCCTATTTAGGAAACTGTGCAGGAGAAAAATCACATTGATTAATTTTTTCTTTAACAGAGTACAACACACTGAGCTCATCATTGCGAGAGTATCTGCGGAAGTTTGCTGAGAACAAGAAAGTCGTGCGGGATGAGGATATCAGAGAGTTCTTCTCTCAGTTGGCAGCCAACAAGAAGCAAAGACCTGGCTCAAGCATCCAGTTATATTGCAAGTAGCAAGCACTGACAGCTGCTGGGATTGTAGTCACACTCTACAACACAGAAATGCCTCATTATATGTTGCCTTTTTTAGTTATTTTTTTTGTCTGATGGTCCAGTTGGTAGCGTGACCCAATTGGAGTGCTGACTTTGCAGAGGTTTGACACCCAAGAGGCGACTGGAGGTGTTTCAGTTGTGTAATGTCGTGAAGGGAAGTAGGCTGGTCATTTATTTTAAAATGTCTGGACTACAGTAGCCTAGCTATGGGCCCTCACACCTCAGATGGGATGATATGGAATTAGCTGGTTTTAAGTACAAATTAAGTTACAGAAAATTTACTTATTCACCCTGTAAATCCAATGATTTTTAAAAAGTTTATTCTTGCTGTCTGTAGATGTTTTTATTCAACTTATGAAGAGGACTCGGTTTGTGAAGGGATTATTGCAGGCTGTATCTAATCCCCCAGCTCCAAAAATCTTTCCTAAGGTAAGTAAAATCATCTTGAGATAGCGAGAATAAAAATAAAACTACGGCACATCACTGAATTCAGGGATCAAGTTCACAGTGCTTTACAGAAAATTTGCCTTTTAGTTTTATTGCTGTTTATAATGCTGATTTGCCAGCTTCCTCCAGTTTACAATGCCAGATACTGTATATTGAAAAAGTTGTGATATTTTAACAAAGCATATAACGAGGACTTTCTGTAAAATATTTATTTTCTATGTATAGCAATAGTCAGTGTTTTTAATCCAGATTGTCTGTAGTGGTCATTGAAACTGCTGTCATTTTAGTAATTTGTTGTATTAGAAATTTCCAGTTATCCACTTAGAATGTCAGTTTACAATTAATAAAACTCACGACCAAAGATCGTCAGCTAGTTCCATTAACATTGTCTAGTCCATACCTCATGGGGGAAAGGGACCATAAATGAAAATAATTACTAGTATTTCAGGAAAATCAGATACTGTGACTTAATACAAATGCCTTCACCCCACAGCCTGATTCAGTACCGTAGATTAATTCCAGTTTTGCAGTCCAGAACTGGTAAGGCAGGAGTGTATACAGTGTGGGGGCAGTTAAGTGTGGATTGAGGAATGTATGAGTATGTGGGTTTGTGTTGGTTTGATAAGTCATGGAGACTTGAATGATGTGGCGTGAGGGAAATCATTGAGTATAAGAGTACTCTAGAAGAGTGCATGATTAAATGGTATGGTCAGAGTTTGGATAGGTCAAGGTAAGGATGGGGGCAAATGCCATGAGACACTTCACTGTGGTGCTCTTCATAACTTGGCCATGTAGGCCAAAGTTATTCTTCCACTATCCTAGGATATAAGACCACTGTATCATTGAGTTGCCAGTTACTTCCATGGGTGTTACCCTTGGTATAGTACAGTACTTGTGTTACATACCAGACTAGCAGTGGACACTTAAGTTGGGTAACATCACTTGCCCTGTCCCTAAGGGACTGGCAGATTCATGTCTAGCAGTGCTGTGTGGGAGCTAACAGGGCAACAGCCTTGGATAGGTGGGTGGTGCATATGAAAAGGGGGATTGAAAAGGTTTATGCGAGATCAGAGGTGAGAAGAAAATGGTAGGTACAGTAAAAAAGGTGTAAGGTAAGTTGATGGTTATATGGTTATAGAAGAGGTGTCTGTTGTCTGAATGGACAAGAGTTTGATTCCAGACTGGTGAAGGGAATAGTTATCTTTTATTTTGTACTGGTCTCCCTTAACCCACAATATAAAAAGTGAAATCATGCCAGTTCTAAACAAGACACTCCTAACACGTACTGTATTTATTGCAGTGTGGGTATGACTGGTGGCATTTAGGACTGCTGGGCCTAAGGGGACAGGACACTCAGCAGTAATCTTTACCCTCCCTAGATAGCCTAAGCTGTACATCCATGAGAAACAGTCACTGCTGTAGCCCCAACCCTGTGTGGATGGGAACCCAGTGGACTGTAGGCTTAAATTGCCTTTTCATTGGAGGGGGACATAAACAAGGCAGCTGCCCAGTTATATGTGAGGTTGTCCTTCTAGGGCACATGGAGAAACATCTTAATGCCTTCTCTACAGTGATGCCTTTAATTTTTCGACTTTCATGTTAGAAGTCTTTTTGAAGTGTATGAGTTAGATACACAGTATACATTAACCAGAGATCTTTCAAGTTAACATCAACTGGAGGCAGCGAGACCAAAACAAAGACTTCATAAGGATTTAAGATAACATTCACAAACGGTAGGTCTTACTAAAGGAACCAAGGTCTATTTTTAAACATTTATTGGTCCTTATACAAATCAACATTCTTCTTTTTGCTACCATTAGCAAAATATAAAAGAAACAAAATATATATAAAGACATCATTGATTCTGCACATGTGCAAATTCAACCAAGCATTCAACTGTACTTAGCCCCCAAAGTTGTCTTTAGATAATATGACTAACACCGTAAAACCCCTGATGCTGAAAAACTGTGACCCTTAATACGGATACAGTAAGGCCTCACTGTAGTTCACCTGCTGTCTGTCCTCAATAAATTACAAAATAGACTGTAGTTTCACTGGTTTCTATAAAACTGATTTGACCCTTTTTCCCCAATTTACATTAGCAACTGCATGTAAAAAGCACATATATTTTACAACTCATCCTGTACACTAAGTAATGATAACTGGCTGTAGTCAACATACCTAAAGACAACTCTGGGGGCATCAGTGTATAGTTAATGTACACCAGGGAATACTGTGGGGATGCCAGAAATACAAGTCCAATAATTTACCACCAAAAGGATGATGGCTTGTATATAGAGAGAACAATGATATCACAAGCAATATACTTCCATCCCAAGAGATCACAAGCAGCCAAGGCCTCAACATATTAGGGTCCACACTCTCTGGACACACCATCTGATGTTCACATATTTCTCCAGTGTCTTCTTCAGCACTGTAAATATCAGAGGTGACTGATAACTGTTTGTCTTCAGGAACAGCCTCTGATGTCTTACTTAGAACTAGCAACACGCTTTGCTTTCCGCTGGTTGGGCGACTGGCGAGGAGATGTCTGCTTTTGCTCTGTGGAGAAATATAAGAAAACGAGTTTGAACAGTCTCTCCAGGTGGCTTCATTAATATGACTTTTCAATACCTTCTTTTCCCTTAAAGTTGCTCTTAATTCAGTGTTCAGTTATTTTGAAGTCAGAAATTACTACTTTTTAAGCTTTAAACCACCACTCATAAATCAGACCATTATTTCTTATCCTATCAACTTTGCACTTCCCACAAATTTTTCAAAAACATCATCTCCATTGCTCTAACTTTTGACTTTTCTGCTTTTGTGCCAGACAAAAACAATGCTGGCACAAAAACTCCATGGAACCCTCTAGCAGCTACCAGACTCAGACCTCCATTTTGTATCACTGCCTCCACAACATCAGCCACTTTCCTTCCCTACTCTCCACTTCCTTTTGTCCATATACAGTACCTATATTCTGTCACTACATGCATGTACTAAGTTTTCTCACCAATTCAAGCATCCCTCCATTCACATTACATTACGCTGAGCATCATATTTTCTCTGAACAATTATCATTTGTAAGTAAAGTACAAGAAATAAATCTTAAACTTACTGATTTCCTTAAGGAACTCCTTGGGCAGCCAGTCATAGTCAATGTCATTTCTCTTGCTGGTTCCCACTTCCACCACTGGCTTCTTGCCTCCCTTTCTCTGTCCAAAGGAGGAGAGAAAGTGATGTCCAGCCACCAGGAGAAGCACACTAAAGGCCAACAGGAACACATAGAGGAAGAAGGTCTCTCCATCCATACCCTCATCCAGCTCTACGATGCTCACGGTCTGGTTGAATACAGCCTCCAGGAATGAGTTGCCCTCCTGCACACAAAAGGAAGAGATTTATTTAGACATGGAAAGGGTATAGATTTCAGGCAGTAAGTTGTTTTCAGTGTAGGGACCAATAATCTGATAGTCACTGTACCATCATCTATGGGGTAAAACCATTGTTGACTGGCAAGTTAAAAAGGGTGAATAAATATGGAAAGCAAAGTATGGAGGTAAAGGAAGCAAAAGAACTGAAATGGAAGGATAAAGTATGATTCTAGATGCAAACAAGGATCAGGTATACCCCCTTTAACTTTGGAACTGATGAATATACTGTATGTGTGTGTGTGTGTGTGTGTGTGTGTGAAAAAATGTACAAATGGTTATGTCTGTGGGATGAAGCCTGGAGAGACTTGACTGACTGACTGGGCAATATCACTCACAGCATCATGGTAAGCAAGGTTGACTGTGAGGCCAAGCGGCCGAGAAGCAAAGGCCTCGGCAGGGTAGAAGGAGTACATGACAGTGGCTTCCTGGCGAGGCTTGACGGCTCTGTTGTATGGGATGGCTGTGAAGTTCTGAATGTAGAAGTTGAAGTCCATAGGGTATCTGAAGGAAGCATCAATGGCATCCAGAATGAAATCCTTGTCTCCATTGTTGGTGAACCCAACCAGGAACTCAACCAACTTGCCAGCAGGTAACTCTGAAAAGAATCAAGTCAATGCTGAATGAAAGCATTTATCATACAGCATGTGTTAGGAGAAACACACTGAGGTGGTTTGGCCATGTGGAGAGGATGGAGAGTGAGAAACTGACGAGGAGAGTGTATGTGAGTGAAGTGGAGGGGTTGAGAAGGAGAAGGAGACCAAGGATGAGATGGAGGGATGGGGTGGAGAGGCATATGAGAGAGGGGTGTGTGAGCTGGGAGCAGGGCAGTGAAATGGCGGGACATAGGGCGACATGGAGGCAATTTGTGGCCATCCCTTACGGGATTAAGGCGTCTGGCAATAGATAGATAGATAGACATAAGCTACACTGCCTGATGCTCTGTGTCATGGGGAGTGATCTCACAGGCCTAATAAATTAATCATCCCAGTCTTCCTATATAAGGATTAGGTGATGTAGGATCCAAAATACTAAAAAATGAAAGAATGGCAACGACCATATCTGGTGAAATGGGACAATTATTCTGGTTTCACTTCACAGGCCTAACCATCTACATATATTTTTCTGGCTAATTTTCTTGATGCTTTTCACGTATACCTGCCAGTTAAGGTACAGTATTTACAATCAACAGACGTGTCAAACCCATTGTGCACTCATTCATGCATTATTAATCCAATCAAATAGATCCCATAAATTCCCTAGTCTCATCAATTTCCATACCTCACTCTCTCTCTCACACACACACACACACACGCAAGAAATAAGTGCCGCAGAGAGATATGCCTTCATGTAGTAGCATCTATATAAACCAATATCCCCAATGCCTAGTTATACAAACATCTCAACTATTGCTGTAGTTGGACTGCAGTAAAATGGCAACCTAAGCTTGTAGTCCACTTGATATGCATTTGAGATGAGCCAGAGTACAGTGACAAAATCTATGTAGAGCCATATGCTATAATCTAACAAAAACCAAAATAAATTGGTGCATGTATATGAGGGAGGGGGGAGTGAGTTGGGGGGAGGGCAGTCAAATGGTGGGTGACAGAGCGACTTGGAGGCATTTTGTCTTTGGCCATCCATTGCAGCATTAGGGCATCAGGCTATAGATAAACAGACAGACAGATGATGGTGCAGCCTCTCACCTGTACCAGTTCCCACAGGTTTGGTGAAGAGGATGACGGTGTCGGCATCAGGGGAGCCTTTAGCTGCTGCCTCCCCCTCGTCCTCTTCCTCCTCCTCCCCTCCCTCCGTCGCCTCCACCTCACCACCTGTACCGTCGTCCACATTCACCTCGTCGTCATCTTCCTCCGCCAGGTCATCTTCCTCGCCCTCTACCTCATCCTCCTGGGCCCACACTTTCACCCGGTCTGTAAAAGCAAGATTTTTTTCTATTAGAAGAGTGAGGATGAGATTATAGGATGGGATGGAGAGGTATATGAGGTCTGTGTGTGTGTGTGTGTGTGTGTGTGTGTTGGAGAGGTCAGCATAATGGCAAGGATAGGTTGACATAGGGGGAATTCGTCTGTAGCCACCGCTTTTGAAACTAAAGTATCTCACTATAGACAGAGACAAGCATTTCTTTAAACTGATATTTATAGGTGAATAAGATGACAACTTTATATGTGACAGCAGAGCGCCTTTAACCAAACTCATGCTGGGAGGAGCCAATATAATATTATACACCATTATTCTACAACGTCATTCATAAACATTTCACATCAACTGTTCTCAGGATATTAATCTAACCTAACCTAACATCTTTACAAAGGGCTGTTACAGAAGACTAATGATAGGAAATTTCCAACCACAATGGAATATCCTAGGCTAATTAATATCTGATGTTCAATGTTTTTTTATTGAACAAAAATTGCTGAAAATTGCCTGCCTAAAAGCTGACCATGGTTTTCCCAGACACGTTTTGTGTAGTAGTAGTAGTAAAAACTCTGGCAGTAATTTCACTAACAAACACTTATTCCTCAGCCAAAGACGTAAACTTATACTTTCTAGTCTCAATATTTCGCAGATTCCTGGTGCAGGTGTTATCCCTCGTGTTTTCGTCCCAACACATCCTTACAGGTTTCGGTTAAGTGTGATCGCTGCTTCTAAAAAATTATATGGCGCTTATCTTCACTGTAATTTTGTCTCAATTACATTCATTGGGAACATAAGGACAACCTTCCGGGAGAAAGTAATCTAAAAACGGATAAGTAAGTGGTAAGTAACCATATAAGCAGCTTTTGTTCCAGCTCACCTTCATCAGTTATGGATATAATTACAGGTAAGACGAGAAGTAGAAGAAATAAAAGCTTCTTCAGTCCCCCAAACATGATGACAGGTAATATGTGAAGGTTTGTTTTGCAGCACCGTTTCCTCCAAACAGTTTCAGCCGTCTGCCGGGATCTGCAGAGTTGTCAAGTGTAAGTTCGTAATACAGCTAAACCTGCTAGGAAGAAATAAAAGTTGGAAGTCAAAATATTTCCAGAAATCACTAGAGAGAGTGATAAAATCTCTAGAATACCTCTGGAACTTTGTGAAAAGCTATAGAACCTAGCTAGATTTTCCTGACGCTAGACGTTAAAATTTGTCGCTAAGTAATGGTGCAGTTCTTTAGATGTGGGGACAGAACGCTAAATTGGAATGCTGGACGCTGAGCATTGTGGGTCGGGTATTGCTCCAATTCCTCATTTAACACTTATTTTTCGAGCCTTTATTTAGCAATCGATTTGAGTACAGATTATAAAATGCAATCTAGAGGGTAATTAAACATCATACTAGCTAGAAATGTAGGAACTAAAATGAGAGGATGAGTGGAATAAAAATTTCGAGCTAGAAGCAAAGTTCGTAAAGGAATATTGTGACAGCGTGACGTGCAGACAGCCGACCAGGGGAGACAGGGAACGTGGAACCACATCACCCCCCCAACCTCCAACCTCGAGTTCGCACACTAGAGCGCGCTGAGTGGCTTAGCGGTGAAGCTGATGGATGGTGGTCAGCGGCCATCTTGGCCAGCCCATTGCAGTCTCTGAACCGTATTCTCCTTGACGTAGAAAGTAGCATGGGCGGATCCAGAGATGTTTCATGGTGTCATGCACCAAGTTCAGACATGCACAAGGTAACATATGCACTAGTACTCCAGTGGGGATATGTGAAATTTTGTACTGTATATGCACCGTATACAGAGTACATAAAAGGAGGTGGTGGGTCTTGTCACACATCTCCGTCAGCAAAAATAGTTATACACTCAGTGTATATCTGTGCATGCAGTAGGCTATACAACAACAACAACAACAACAAAAGGGTAGTTGGGTCTTGCTACATACTGTACCTCTTTCAGCAAAGACGTAGCATTTTTACGGAGGTGGATATTGTTACACACCCCTTCAGCAAATAAGGATGTACACTAGTTTCTTACATTTAGTAGATAATTATATACAGTATTATAATATATATATATATATAGAGAGAGAGAGAGAGAGAGAGAGAGAGAGAGAGAGAGAGAGAGAGAGAGAGAGAGAGGTATAGTACTGTATACACTATAAAATGTGAAGGGAATCCATGATACATTACTTTTGGATAATCTTTATTTTTGCTTTGTTTAAATACCTTGAACATTTATAATTATATTAGTAAGCGCTACTTTTCTTTATTTTGGTCAAAAGCGATAATCTAATTTTGGAAGCCGAAATGGTAAGTAAACGACGTTAACTAAAGTTGGTAAACAAACGAGGTGGGTGACGGTCCGACGGAGGAGTGCTCGCTAGGCACGTGGAGGTAATTTGTTGTAGTATGAAAGGATGGGGAGACGAGGAGAGTGTACGCGAGTGAGGTGGAGATGGAGGGATGGTATATGAGAGAGGGGTGTGTGTGAGCTGGAAGTAAGACAGTGAAGTGGCATTGGACAGGGAGGCGATTTGTTTATGGCCACCTCTTACTGGGTTGAGGCATCTGGCAATAGGTACATAGATTATTTTTGGAGTATACGACGAATGTATAAGTATCTCTGTATCGTTACTGAATGCATGGTATATTGTTGGATGCAGGCCATAACTATTACAGTAAATGTCCATCAAAATTCATGGGTATATCTTCTGCGCAGTTAAAGCTTATGAGTGGTCAAGTAACGAGGTATATTTTATCTCATAGCAGAGCCCACACAGGTTGCTTAGGGGTGGCCAGTGGTGCTTGGTAAGTATTCGATGTAGTTATGTTACCAAAGCGTACCAGTAGATTATTTATGGAGCTAAACAAACCAGAGCTATCTGTAACATCATCCAAGACAACCTGACCATGAAATCCATCTAATTGTGTTTTAAGTTAACTTTGTATTCCCATGTATGAACTTATGAATGGTAGTTTTATTCAGCTCTCAGAAATCACCATAGTCAAAGGATCAAACCTGCCAGAGGAAAAAAGTAGGCTCTATTATCATTTCAACCCCTAACAGAATTACGAGTTTTTGATCCATTTTTTTGGTATTTTAGACAATTCTAAGATACTTTTCTTCTATGGCATTTTTTTTGCAAATTATTTTTATTTTACTCCTGATGGTTAAGTTAGGTTATGTTCAAGAGTAAAATAAAAATAATTTGCAAAAAAAATGCCAGAGAAGAAAAGTGCCTTAGAATTGTCTAAAATACTGAAAAGGTTCAAAATCTCGTAATCGTGTTAGGGGTTGAAACGATAATTTTACCAAAAAGTAATTAGTTAACATGCATTAGCACCCTTCGGGAACACCATATTAACACAAGTAAGTACTGTGTCAAGTTTACTGTAATGGTATTTGTAAAATGGTGAGAGCATATACCATGGGGCACTTATCTGTGGTGTTCATCCCCGTAACATAGATCTTTGAGCCTGTGCTGGGTTATTCATCCACTGTCCTGGTTTACTACAAGGTCACTACATGATTTGAGTTACCACAGTTACATACCTTCTGTGTTAAACATTTTACCTGCCGACCCATAAAGGGTGAATGGACACCTGTATTGAATGGCACTAGCTGCTTGCACCAGAATTCCAACCCTGGCACTAACAGGCCAGCAGCTTCACTGCAAGCAATGCTAACCACTCAGCTACTTTGCATTCCTTGAGAAAAAGAAAAGTAACAGTCATGCCTTGTTAGGTTTGCTTTGTACCATGAATATGGGTGTGCAGCTAAACCAGTCAATTACAGTACCATACCTTATTGAAGAACCTTTTTTTTTTTTTTTTTTTTTTTTTACTATAATAATTGCAGCTTCATCAGTCTCATTATAGGTTATTCTATTTTTATTTTTATGAAGTTTGCAGTAAATTCAAAGATATTGTGTGATAAAGTTTCATTGCTTCCTTTAAAACTGATCTGCCTTTTTCCAACAGTTTAACTTGCCAGTTGCATGGGAATAATGTGTTTTGGAGTACTATAACTTTTTCACACTGTCAAACTTACTTGGGGACTGGCAGATTAGCTTTATTTACAATTATGTTTACAACTGTAATGAACAATTTTCTGTGATTTACTGTAGAGTTGTAGAAAAAAAAATTACTGGGGACCTGCAGTAACTGAATATTCATTACTTTAACAATGATGTATTATTTAGTGTATTCTTTTTATAACCAGATGATTTTACCCAGCTTAGGGGAGATCATATAGTGAACAGGTTTATGGAGTTTACAGCTAACCACCAATTTGAAGTCTCTCCTAAGCCAAGTGGAAATGTCTGGCAGCATTGGTAACAATTGTACACTGAAAAAAGTCATACTGTATGAGATCAATAACAAAATTAGAGAGAGAGAGAGAGAAAAAAAAAAAAGTTACTTGTATTTGATGATTGGTGGTCTAGTGGTTAGAACGCCTCAGTTGGAGTGACGGCATTACATATATTCAATCCCTCAGAAGTGATATTTTTTTTTTTTTTTTTTTTTTTTTTTTTTTTTTTTTTCCCCATGCCATCAAGAGTAAGTTGGTCATCAACCATTAAATGTACAGGACTTGGGTAGCCGAGGTTTGTGCCCTTGCACCTTAGAGCAGGTATATACTGTGTTATGGTATTGGCCATTGTAATTTTTCATTTTTATGGTACAATGATGATTTACTATTAATTGAATCCTCCAGGCACTAGCACACACTAAACAATGTCAGACAAGGAAGAGGAACCCGAGAGACCAACTGGCCCAGTGGAGAATGCGTGGGCCTTGAAGATCCCAACATTCAAGAAAGGGGACATGAAGAGCCATCTGCTAGAAGAGAGTAGCTTCTCTGTGCTCTTTCCAAAGTACCGTGAGAAATATTTGCAAGAATGCTGGCCGTTACTGCAGAAGACTCTGTCGGTGGGTAGACAGCAGATCCTCAACCTTTATTGATATTCATAGCAATACCTTTTTTTTCCCCATCTAAAAATCGAATAGGAAAACAGACTAGGAAAGCCCTAAGCCCCTTCATTATGAAAGGAAGCAAGAGGAATATAGTGAAGGAGTATATAGGTTATGCACCTATTGAGTTACTTCATTACAGTTTTATTCCAGCCTTCAAAATTTGTGGTTGCAGGAGCACAGTGTGCGTGCAGAGCTGGATCTGATTGAAGGCCGCATGGTGGTGGCAACAACCCGACAGACGTGGGACCCATACGCCATCATCAAGGCACGCGACGTCGTTAAACTCCTTGGACGCTCTGTGCCCATTGAACATGCTGTCAAGGTTCTTAAGGATGATGTCACGCATGAGATTATCAAGGTATATTTATCTCTATTCCTGTCTTTACTTTTTATCCTACCCACCTAAACAAGGATGGTGGACTGAAGGAGAGGGGCAACAACAGTTTGTGCAGTCCATTGGGTTCACATTCTGAGGAGATTGGGGTCATGACAACAGTGATAAGGTATACCTGTCTGTCTCTCTCTCCTTATCTTTATTTTTCTCTTGCTGTATCTTCAAATGTTTGTCTCATTCTCTATCACTGCCACACATCTGACTTCTTGGATGCTCTGTACACATTTAGCATGCCATCATGGTTTTCAAGGGCAACAACATGCATAAGATTGCAGTGTCATGGAATATTTTTTCCTCATTTTGATATAACGAGGTATTTAGCTCTGTGTTTGTATCTTTATTTCTGTCTGTCATCATTTATCATTGTCATTATCCCTTACTTCTTAGTATTTGTCTCCATTTGTCTGGATCTGAAGAATGAAATCATGCACAAGAATGCTGAGTTATACAACTGTCCCTCTTCCTATCTTTATATGTCCATTTAAGAATAATATCGTGGATAAGATTACTGGGGCATAAATCTTTGCCATTGTCTTTGTTTCTATGTATCTCAGTTTTTCTCAAGGGTGATGTCATGCTTGAGATTATTGAGCTGTATCTCTCTGAATCCTCATATTTATTTTCATCTGTCTGTGTCTGTTAATCTCTGTCTCAGGGATGATGTCATTCTTGAAATTATTAAGGCCACCCCTTCCAGGATTAAGGATCCGGCTATAGATAGATATATAGATTCCTGTATTATGTTTGGGCCCCGTTATATTGTTGTTTATCTCTGCCCTCAGAATTCTCAAGGACATCTCGCAAGATAGTATCAATATAGATCTATGTACTGTATATCCCAATCTTTATTTTCTTTATGTCTCCATTTACTTGTATCATTATCTTTGTCCCTGGCCTGTCTGTCTCTATTTATTTTTCTCCCTGTATTTACATTTTTGTAGTGTAATTGTAAATGTGTATAAAGGGAAGGGTGATGCCCTGGAAAGAGGGAATTATAGAGGTATAAAGCTTTTAGATCAGATAATGAAGGTAATGGAGAGAGTTTTAGAAGGTATGATTAGAGAAAGAGTGAATATTGATGAGATGCAGTTTGGGTTTATGCCAGGTAGGGGGACCACTGATGCCATATTCATTGTTCGACAGCTTCAGGAAAAATATATTGGTAGGAGAAGGGATCTTTATTTTGTTTTTGTTGATTTGGAAAAGGCCTTTGACAGAGTCCCTAGAGAGGTGGTGAAGTGGGCAATGAGAAAGCTTGGCTTGGAGGAGTGGCTGGTTAGGGTGGTTATGGCCATGTATGTGGGTGCTCACACCCAGGTGAGAGTGAATGGAGATTTGAGTGATGAGTTTTCCGTGAATGTTGGTGTGCATCAGGGGTCAGTCTTGAGTCCCATGTTGTTTATCATGGTACTTGAAGCCCTTTCACGTGACTTTAGAAACGGACTCCCGTGGGAGTTGTTGTATGCTGATGATTTGGTGTTGATTGCAGAGAATGAAAGGGAGGCGGAGGAAAGGTTTAGGAAGTGGAGAGATGGTATGGGGCAAAAGGGTTTAAGGGTAAATGCAGATAAAACAAAAGTGATGATATCTAGGGTTGGTGGCGGTACTGTCAAAGACGAGGGAGAGTGGCCATGTGCAGTTTGCCACAAGGGCGTGGGAAGTAATTCCATTTTGTGCGGTGTGTGTGATAAATGGGTGCATAAGAGATGTAGTGGTATCAGAGGTAGACTGCGAGATAATGCTGATTTTATGTGTACGGCGTGCCGGGGTGAGCAGGTGGAGATCGTCAGACGTGAAAGAATTGAACTTGCTGGTGAATCTCTTGAGTGTGTGGAAGAGTTTTGTTATTTAGGAGACATGTTGTGTGCTGGAGGTGGGGCTGGAGCTAGCTCTGTGGCTAGGGTGAGAAGTGGTTGGAAGAAGTTCAGGGAGCTCTTGCCTCTCCTGACATTGAGGTGGCTCTCCCTACGTGCTAAGGGGTCTTTGTATGCAGCGTGTGTTAGGAGTGTAATGCTGTATGGCAGTGAGACCTGGGCAGTGAAGGAGGAAGACATTCGCCGGCTCAGACGTACAGAAATGACAATGATTAGGTGGATGTGCAGTGCGTCCCTGCGTCCAAGGCCTGGAGGGGCTGGGTTTACAATGGAAGAGTTGAGAGGTAGGATGGGACTGGAGTGTATTGGTGTTGTTATGAGGAGAGGTAGATTGAGGTGGTTTGGACATGTGGAGAGGATGGGGGATGATAGTTGGGTGAGGAAGGTGAGAAGTGTTAATATTGGGGGTGGGGTTATGAGGGGTAGACCGAGAAAGACATGGGACGAGGTCATTAAGTGTGACCTTAGGGTTAAGGGACTGAACAGGGAGGCTGCAATGGATCGTGCAGCGTGGAGAGCCGCCATTAGGTGACCAAGGCCGACACATGCAAGCATGTTGGAGCCTTTAAAAACGAAAACGAAAACGAAAACTAGGCACAAATAAGAGGAAGGAAGGAAAGAAAGAAGGAAGTGAGGAAAGGGCAGCCACCCAAGGGCAACACTATATCATCGAGTGAGTGGGTGGTGAGCGCCCCCACCCACTATCAAAATACCTGTAATGATAATAATAATAATGAAGTTGGTTAGTGGTAGGTGGGGACACTCACCATCCACTCGATGTAATGTTGCTCTTGGGTGCCTGCCCTTTCCTTTCTTCTTTCCACGCTTTCCTTCCTTCCTCTTCTGTCTTTCTTTCCTTCATTCTTTACTCTTCCCTCTGTCCACGGGTGACTCTACACTGAGTGACAAGCCAAGTGGTTTCCTGTACACATGGAAACCATTTTTTTTTTTTTTTTTTTTTTTTTTTTTTTTTTTTTATGCGAGGAAGAAGGAACCAAAGGCCATGAGCCCGCAGTAACAGTTCCCTCCAAGAGAAAAACAAAATACAATAGAGAGCCAAATTCAAGATCCGATCATTTTGAGATGCCTGGACACACTGCGTTTGAAAGACTGGAGATCATAGGCAGGAGGAAATACAGACAGAGGGAGACAGTTCCAGAGCTGACCTGTTGCATGCTTGAAAGACTGGGAGTAACGGTTAACTCTTGCATTAGAGAGTTGGACAGAAAAGGGATGAGAGTTTGCTGCCAGACGGGTGCTACGCGCCCGTCGTAGAGGTGGAGGAATGCAAGCAGACAGTTCAGAGGAGCAGTGACCATTAAAGTAGCGATAGAAAAGAGATAAAGATGCAACAGTGCGGCGAAGAGACAGAGGTTGAAGGGAGTCAGTAAGAGGAGGAGAGTTAATGAGACGAAAAGCCTTTGACTCCACCCTATTGAGAAGAGCTGTATGTGGGGAGCCTCCCCACACATGAGAGTTGTACTCCACACAGGGGCGGATAAAACCCCTGTATAGAGTCAACAATTGTGCAGGGGTAAAGAAAGAGCGGAGTCGGCTTAGCACACCCAATCTCTTGGAAGCAGATTTTACAAGAGATGTAATATGATCTTTCCAAGATAAGTCCCGAGTAAATGAAACCCCAAGCATGTTCAAGGATGATGCAGGATTAATCTGAATATTATTAAAGATTAGTGGGTATACCTGTGGAAGATTTTGTCGGGTTGATAGGTGTAAGAACTGAGTCTTAGAAGCATTAAAGACAACCATATTATTTTTACCCCAGTCAGAGATATGAGCCAAGTCAGACATTAGGTGTGCCATAGCCTCATCCCTTGTTTCTTGAAGTAACTGTTGAGATGGGCGTTGCGGGAACCGAATGGAAAGGTGAAGGGTGGAGTCATCAGCGTATGAGTGGATAGGGTTAGATGTACAGCTTAGAAGATCATTGATGAATAAAAGGAAGAGAGTTGGTGATAGGACAGAGCCCTGAGGAACACCACTGTTGATAGATCTAGGAGAAGAAGAACGATGGCCTGCCTCATACGACAGCAGCTATAGAACGACCAGAAAGGAAGCTAGCAATGAAGGTACAGATAGAAGGATAGAAACCGTAGGAGGGCAGTTTGGAAATTAAAGATTTATGCCAGACTCGATCGAAAGCCTTTGAGATGTCAAGTGCAATGGCAAAGCTTTCGCCAAAGTCCCGAAAGGAGGATGACCAGGAGTCTGAAAGGTAGGTGAGAAGATCGCCAGTGGAGCGTCCCTGACGGAACCCATACTGACGATCGGAAAGAAGGTTGTGATAGGAAAGATGCCTTAAAATTTTTTTATTAAGAATTGACTCGAAAACTTTTGAAATACAGGACGTTAAAGCAATTGGACGATAGTTGGAGGGTTGGGAGTGGTCACCCTTCTTTGGGACTGGCTGAATGAGAGCAAACTTCCAGCAAGAAGGAAAGGTACAAGTTGACAGACAAAGGCGAAATAGTTTGCCTAGGCAGGGTGTAAGCACAGAAGCACAGTTTTTGAGAACAACAGGAGGGACCCCATCAGGCCCATATGCCTTGTTAGTACTGAGGCCAGTAATGGCAGAAAATACATCAACTGAAGAAATTTTAATGTCAGCCATGAGGAAGTCAGAGGGGGGAAGTGATGGAGGAACAGCACTGGAATCGTCTAAGGTGGAATTGGAGGAGAAAGTCTGTGCGAAGAGATCTGCTTTATCAGTAGAAGAAATAGCTACAGAACCATCAGAGTAGAAAAGAGGAGGGAAGGATGATGAGGTAAAGTTGTTAGAAAGATTTTTGGCAAGGTGCCAGAAGGAGCGGGAAGAATTCGAGTTGGAGAGTTGAGAGCATTTAGTATGGATGAAATTATTTTTAGTAGAGCGAAGAACAGACTTAGCACGATTCCGGGCAGAAACGTAAAGATTATGTGATTCAGGGGTGGGTTGGCTCCGGTACCTTTTGTAGGCCTTCTTCTGGGTGCTAACCACATAACCAAATTATGATGCCTGGTGGTTTAGTGGGTAACTAAGGCGCTCCAGTCTAATTGAGCCGTTGCAGGTTTATATCCAAGGGGTGGTTGGGGTTTATTGCTCACGTAATGCCACTCAGGGATGAGTGAGGCTGATCACTTTTGTCTTAATGTTTGGACCAACTTGCCTAGCCCCGGGCTCCTATTCTCCTCATGGGGCATCATTGGGTTAGATGATGATGATGATAAAGTTGGTACTCTTGTGTATTTTATTCAGATATACATTAGATTTTGATCACCTGATGGAAATCCAAGCAGGTAGAGTCTTCCAAAAGTATCCTGTGTAACCCTTTGTGTTGTAACAAGACTTATTCACCTCTGCCCTTCACTTTAACTTGACTAGAATTGCTGTTTTCATCGTTGAATGCAGAACTATAATTAGAGATGAACACAAGAATAATTGTAATCATAAGGAAGTGCTGTGTTCTGTGGATAAAAAGCTGCAAAGCTATGAAAAATAAGCTACAAAAATATGAATCTCAGACAAGTTAAGGTACATACCTGTAAGAAATTTATTTTGGATGACATCATACATGAGATTATCAGGGGATATGTACAGTAAATCATTATAAGCCACTTTTTTTATGTCCTTTTTTTGTCATTATATCTACAGTTACTGAAAACTGAGTTACTTCTCTTGCGGGGCATAAATTGCCTGAGTAGGATGGAACAGATGAACCCATTAAGTACAATGATGTCTTTTTTGTTATGTTCTTGCTGCCATCAGGTTGTAATCAGGTTAGGAGGGAGTTTTTTTTTTTTTTTTTAATGGTGGTGATAGTTGTAGCTGTTGTAATTCTTAAACTAACAGGTGTCCCTTCTCAGCTAACTTAAATTATCTGGTGGTAACAAGAATGAAATTAAAATGCATCATCATATTGAAAGGAGCTGACAGCCAATAGGCAAAACAGATGGAGAGGCCTGCATTAGACCAGCACTGACTGATTATAATGATGATGATGAGTTCATGTGATATAATTCATTTGCCCAATTTTCTCATTGTGGTCCTGTACCTGGCAGATCCGTAACTTGGTTCGGAACAAGGAAAGGTTTGTGAAGCGGCGTCAGCGTCTGATTGGTGCCAACGGTACGACCCTAAAGGCACTGGAGCTGCTCACTGGTTGCTATGTGTTAGTGCAGGGCGGTACCGTCTGTGCCATTGGACCTCACAAGGGTGTGCTGCAGGTACAGGATTTGGTCTTATGTTTAATATAGGTGTTTGGTTGTGTAGTGGTTAGAATGCCACAGTGTGAGTGACGGCCTTGCATAGATACTGGAAGTTTTTCTATTATGTTTTGCCTTCAAGGGAAGTAGGCTGGTTATTTACCCAAATATGTACTGGATAATGGTTGCGTAGCCTTGTGCCTCTATATGGTACAACTCTGTGGACATTGGAGCTTGTCACTAGCTGCTGTGTGTTTGTGCAGGATAGTACTGTCTGTGCCATTGGGCCACACATGGGTGTCCTACAGGTAAAGGAGTAAGTGCTATATCCTAAGTGGCATTGTAAGCATTGCAGCACCTTTTTCTTATTGATTTATTATATGTTACATCATGGTATTATTTTTTATGGTATTTACATCTTTTATACCAACATAGATTTACTGTAATAAAGTGCAAGAGGATATTAAGTTCCGATGTGATGAATAAATTGCTGAGGAAGAGATATAACAAAATCCCCAAAGCCACCTGGAGTATAGCTCTTTTCCTTTATGTTATTCTCCTATGTTAATGCACCCAAAAGTAGTGGTATCATACAGTAGTTCTTACAATCCCAAACTCATCTAGACATGAACCAAGTGGACTGCAGGAAACCAATCACTTCGACTGAGCACTGCCAGAGATATTTTGTTGAGGTTGTGTTAAAGAATTCTCTGTGTTGTGGTAATGACGTCAGTGGGTGAGTGAAGGTTGTATTTAATCTCTCTGGAAATAAGGAGTGACCACCCATAAAGGATTACATCTGATGAATGACTGGGGTTTATTGCTCACATAATGTCTGTCAGGGGAGAACAACTGGTCGCTTTAACCTTAAATACTATATGTGGACTAAGTAGCTTAACGTCGGGCCTTTACACTCCAGTAGGGAAATATGGGATTGAGTGGACAGACAGGTAGACACAAGTTGAGATGATTATGATGACTGTTTATTGCTCTTACTTTCAAGATTTCTGTTCCTTTGTTTCTGAATATTACCTCATCCCATCTGTTTAGTAGGAAATAGGGTTAAGATGATGATAAATGTAATGCTGATGTTGATGGCTTTCCTATTTTTATGCTTTTGTATTCCTTACCTACCCAGTTCATTATTAGAAAGTAGGGTTAGAATGATGACAATAATGACTGGTGAGAGTTTGCAATTTATTAGTAGGAAATAAGGTAGATGGTGATGGTATTTTCCCCATTTTGAAGTCCTATTTCAATATCCACCCCATTTAATTTACGTATGGGGAAAATTGATATTGTTGAGTATTTTTTTTTTTTTCATCCAATTCATATAACCCTACGATATTTATACATCAGAAAATAGGATTATGGTAGGGGAGTTGAGGTATTTTTCCTATTTTTTTTCTTTCCCCTATTTCTGTATGCTCCCCATCTAATTTATGTGTATGAAAATTGTGAGTTATGGTAGGGGGTAGTGATAATGATGATTTATTTATTTATTTAATTTTTACTCTCCCCAACTAATTTATATGATGGAAATTAAGGTTATGGTATGGACAGTGGTGATGGTATGATGATAATGGTGATGATGATGATGATGATGATGATGATAGTGACTTTTTCCCAATTTTTTGCATTTCTGATCGTGTCTCTATACCCTCCATGCTCAGGTTATGTGTTGGAAAGTAAGGATATGTTGGGGATGGTGATATTTTTTATGTTTTTTTTTTCCAGTTTCTGTGTCCATCCCATCTAAATTACTGTATGTGTAAGAACACCAAATTTTATGTAGGAATATAAGTTATGGTAGGGATGATGATAGTACTGCTTCTGCTGCTGATGACATTAATATTTTATCTAGTTTTTGCCTTTTTCATCCAATTGCAGTATCCTCTCCACCAGAGTTATGTATAGATAATAGTTATGGTAGAGATGATGATGGTGATGACGATGATGATGATGATAATGATGACGATGCTATAGAATTAACTCTTACAGGTAGTGCGAGTGGTGAAGGACACATTGAACAACATCCATCCCGTTTACCTGCTCAAAGCCCTCATGATTAAACGCCAGCTAGTTCAGGACCCAAACTTGAAGGTGAGAAGTCTATCTATATCCATGTGTCTGTCTATAATTGTATGCCTGTCTGACTGTCTATATCTGTCTATCTTTGTCTCAGTCTCAATCTGTATTTATCTTCCTCTGTCTGTGTGCCTGGCTATGTATCTGTCCATCTTTCTGCATATTTCTCTCTATTTATCTTTTAGTATCCTGACACCAGAATCCCAGACAGTGTACCTAGATACAAATTGCCTCCTTGTCATCATGTCCTCTGCCATTATGCTGCCCTTCATCCAACACGTACCATCATTGTTCATATTGCCTCTCCACTCCATCCCTTCACCTCATCCTCAGTCCCTTCCTCCTGCCTACCACATCACTCTCCTACTCAGTCTCTCAGTCTTCATTCTCTCCACTTGCCCATATACCAAACAACATCCACCCTGTTTGTCTGCTTAAAGCCCTCATGATTAGCACCAGTTGTAGTCCTATTGTTTTCACCTGAGAGATCTGGGCCGCCACCACAACTTGAATACAATGTCGAGGTTGCGTTATATTTGATGAGCCATAGTTATGAGGTGGGAGTGAGTGTTTTGAGTGCTGATGTGCTGTGGTTTGAAATTTGATGAGGCATACCTATAAGTTAGGAATGAGTCTCTGTGGTTATATTATTTTATTTCATTTTAAGGTGATTTTTGCTGAAGACAGTAGTTTTATGAAAATATCTACAGTGTTTGTTTAGCATTCATTAATTTATAAATGCACTAACATGCTTGCATGTGTCGGCATTGATCACCTAATGGTGGCTTTCCTTACTGCTTGATCTCTAGCAGCCTATCTGTTCAGTCCCTTTTCCATGAGGTTACACTCTTATGCTGTCATCCCAAGGCTTTTTCTGTCTGTCTTTCATAACTACCTTTAGTGTTCATATCTCACACCCTTTACTCCCATTTGCCTTTCTTCATCCTCTCCACACCATCTCGGTCTACCCCTTCTCATCACAACATTAATACGTTCTTTTCTCAGTCCTTCATTCACGATCCGAACTCCTCCAGGCTTGTCTTACAGGGTCGCACTACACATCGACCTAATGCTTCTCATCTCTGTTTGTTTAAGCTTGTGTTTAACCTTCACTGCCCAAGTCTCACTACCTTGCAGCATGACACTTCTAACACATGGTGCATACGGGAACCCAGTAGGACAGAGAGAGAGCCCTCTTAGTATCAGAAGGGGCAAGAATTCCCAGAACTGTTTTCTTCAACCACTCCTTACCCTTGCTACCAAGCTAGCTCCAGCTCAACCTCCAGCACAGTTCATATCCCCCAGATAACAAAACTTCTCAACATACTCAAGAGACTCTCCAGCACCATTAATCCTCTCCTGCCTTTCTGCTTCTGTATGCTCTCCTTTACATATGAAAGGAATTGCTGTAAATATAGGTAGGCTAATAGCATACCAGAGAATGCAATAAATAATCCCTATTGTATCATCAGAATGAAGACTGGTCAAGGTTCATTCCAAACTTCACACCAAAGAATGTACAAAGGAAGAAGCCAAAGGTGAAGAAAGCCAAGAAATCATATACTCCCTTCCCCCCAGCCCCGGTTGAGAGGGCAGTGGACCAGGAAATGGCTGAGGGCAAGTTCTTCTCAGACCAGCAGGCTCGGAAAGCGGCCAAGAAGCAGAAGGCAGCACAGGAGGAGAAGAAGAACCTTACAGCTGAGAGACAGAAAGAGAAGAGGGCCAAGGCCTTCATTGCACCAGAAGAACCAAAATACAGGCCACAGGAACACAAAGTGAACACAGATGTTAATATTGATTCCCTAAAAAAGAAAGTCAAGAAGAAAAAATTGAAGTAAATGTGTTTTCAGGATGATGATGTTTGTGCTGTTGTTTTCCTCATTCATACATACTGTGCATACAGACATAAACATGATGCTGTGTTTCCTCTTGAGGAATCCCTCATCTCTTGGGTTTGGCCATGGTACGTCTGATGTGTTCTGTGGTATGGAAGCATTGCTTAAACAGGCTATTTACTCCCCAGCAGTGCTGGAAGCTGTTGGGAAAAAAGAAATCTCTGATGTGTAAGAAGATTTGTAAAACAATTAGTCTCAGCATGGACCTTGACCATTTATCTGTGGGTGAGAGTCCTGTTTAAGAGTGGTGACTGAGTAACTTGTTACCATACCAAGCATGTAGGCACACTTCACTTTCATGGTAGTACCTCCCAGGGTCAGTGGTATCCAAACCATTTACTACTTAGTTCTGTTGTAAAGTAATATTTATGTCGCTGTTTGCTAATCAGAAGTTTATCCTGGAAGGTGACTTAGAATGAAAAAATGGATTGCATTACAATCAGGTTGAGTTTGTGTTAAGATGTGAAGATGCCACAGGAACTCAAGCACAGACCCAAGGAACACAAAGTCACTGTGGACCTCACCGTGGTCACTGAGAAGAAAAGCTAAGAAGAAAAGGTATTGTCTGCCCAGGATGATGATGTTTGTGCTGTTGTGTTTTAAGCAAGATAATAATTGTGTTGCTGTGTGCATATCAGGAGTGTATGCTAATGGTGGCTTGAATGGAAAGACAGGCTGTGGGTGAATTAGATTGAATGTGTGTGTTGTACACACCAAACCTATAAAATATACATGTAGCCTACTAACTTCCCTTGATGATAATGAGCTTAATATAGTTTGACCCTTCCTTTATACATATAACTAGTTTTTACCGTATTGTTAGTGACTGATAGTATTATAAATGTTTTATAGTAGAATACAGCCCAAACTGCGTTTGATCTTTCAGTGTTTTTACACAATATAACACTTGATTGATTAACTGTGAGAGGTCTCTCTTAGGCAGAGACATAGGAGGAGAGGGCAAAGGGGATGATTGTCATTCCATCCATAGGAATTTATAAGTGTATGTTTGACCCCTTGACTATGATGGCATCTTTATTTTGTTTTTGCAGCATCATTATTCTGTTTTTGTGATCTACAGATGTTTTTTAAAGCTTCATTGAAGCTTTTGGAACTGGAAGGTTTACATAGAGCCTTCATTGAGTCACTCAGTTTTAGAGGTCATTTCAGAGTTAAATAACAACATATTAAGGTTGCAAGAGAAAACAAGGTATGACAGCAGAGTGGTGTCAGCAGTGATTTAGAGACCTGAAGTTTTTTGACTGACATGTCATAGGTCTTACCTGTCATCTATTTGTGTGCTTACCAACACAGAGGTTTTTAAATGTAGAAATGAGTGGCATTAAAGTGTTTACAGGTGGAATGGACGAAGCTGTGTTTAGCAAACCAAAACAGTGCATTTACTACAGGCAGAAAGAAAAAGAAAAAAATCGTGTTTAGGTCAGTTGACATCAGCACCTTTTGAAAGCCCTTTCTGTTGTGAACAGCAGTAGAAGAGGTGTGATTACCCTCCCACTTTTTACAGTCTAGAGGGTATAAGTAAGGAATGTGTGCTTCTAAGTGTGAGACAATAACCTATGTAATGTGCACACTCGGATGGTTTTTGGCCATCAAAGCAATAATCATTCTGGGGAAAGTCAAGGAAGTAGTGCATGAAAGGCTTCCAATCTGCAGTGCTGTAGTGCCACACACTTCTTAGGAGGGTCCTCAGGCCATGCTGGAGCAATAAGGCAGGTTGAAAAAATAAGATTTTGATTGGAGGGTTCCAGAGGAAAAAAATATGTTCAGGCTAAAGAAATGAGATGTGTCTGCAGACAGAATGAACATTATTAAAAAGACATCATATGGAAGTACAGTAATTAAGGCATAACATCTCCATGATGTGTTGTGAGAATATGTTCCTCACTTTCACTAGCTATAAGCCTACACCCTGCTTTCCTGTGGGTACACCTACCCAGTTATCTCAATTTTCGGTTCTTTTATTTATGTATTAATAAATGTACTTATTTATTGTCTGCCCATTTGCTGTTGGTCAGGCATATATCTTACTTGGTGGAGATTGTCAGACGTGAAAGGATTGAACTTGCCGGTGAATCTCTTGAGTGTGTGGAAGAGTTTTGTTATTTGGGAGACATGTTGTGTGCTGGAGGTGGGGCTGGAGCTAGCTCTGTGGCTAGGGTGAGAAGTGGTTGGAAGAAGTTCAGGGAGCTCTTGCCTCTCCTGACACTGAGAGGGCTCTCCCTACGTGCTAAGGGGTCTTCGTATGCAGCATGTGTTAGGAGTGTAATGCTGTATGGCAGTGAGACCTGGGCAGTGAAGGAGGAAGATATTCGCCGGCTCAGACGTACAGAAATGACAATGATTAGGTGGATGTGTAGTGCGTCCCTGCGTCCAAGGCCTGGAGGGGCTGGGTTTACAATGGAAGAGTTGAGAGGTAGGATGGGACTGGAGTGTATTGGTGTTGTGATGAGGAGAGGTAGATTGAGGTGGTTTGGACATGTGGAGAGGATGGGGGATGATAATTGGGTGAGGAAGGTGAGAAGTGTTAATATTGGGGGTGGGGTTATGAGGGGTAGACTGAGAAAGACATGGGACGAGGTCATTAAGTGTGACCTTAGGGTTAAGGGACTGAACTGGGAGGCTGCAATGGATCGTGCAGCGTGGAGAGCCGCCATTAGGTGACCAAGGCCAACACATGCAAGCATGTTGGAGCCTTTAAAAACTAAACGAAACAAAAACGAAACGGTGAACCTGGTAAGTGGCCATATAACTAATTTCGCTTTCCATTCTGCCCCATTTCATACCACCCAGAAGACATAAGCTGCTCAAAAATTGAAGTAATATGTTCAGCATCTGGTGAAATTATTGACATTTAAGTACAGGTTGCTTTCCAGTCAGTGCTCTTTGTTAACCACTTCCGTGAGATAACAATATTTTTGCCACCTTCAGAGGAATTTTATAACCAGAGAAACCATTTTTAGTGATGGGCCTAGAAAGTCCCAATCAACCCCTTCACAATCAGATTGCTCTTCCCCCAAATTAAATTCATTTGTTTGAAGGTAGTGTCAGCAGATAGAGTGCCAAATAAACCTTAAGTATATATCCTGTTGTATGTTGATGCAAATTGTGTTTATATTAATACACAGAGAGTGCAAACCCATCGCCCACAACCAGTCCAAGGGCCAAATATTTGATTTTACCATGTAACCTTTGATTATTCTCAATATCATATTACTTTTTACCTAAACCTCGACCATTCCACCAGCATCAGTTCAAATTCGATAAAAACTGAGTTGACTTCGCTCAGTGACCTTCTTTGATCTTTCTCTTAAATCAAATAATGCTATCTTTGTTTTAACCTGAACATTCCACAAAATTAGTCTGCACGGAAAAACTGTTTGAGTTGATCTTGCCATGTAACTGTGTCCAAGGCTGATTGTTCTCAATACTGCACAGAATTCCATCATTCTTGGCTTGCACTCAATAATTCCTCAAAGTTTGGTCGAAATTGGATGAGAAAAATTGAGTTTTTTAGGTTAGCATTTGACATTGCCCTATAACCTTGACTTTTTACCATACATACATATCATCTAATTCTGTGTTGCCCCGTGAGGAGTTTAGAAGCCCGGGGCTAGGCAAGTCGATCCTGACATTTAAGATGAGTGACCAGCCTCACTCATCCCTGAGTGGCATTACGTGAACAATAAACCCTGACCATATCTTGGATATAAACCTACACAGGCTCAATCCGACTGGAACGCCCTAATTACCCACTAAACCACCAGTTGCCGTAAGTTGGTTATATGGTTACCACCCAGCATAGTAAATTGTTTCCATGTGTACAGGAAACCATTTGACTTGTCACTCAGTGTAGAGTCGTCCGTAGACAGAAGGAAGAGGAAAGATAATATTCTCGATTCAGAAATAAGCAAACAAGAGAAGGGTAAAAACTGCAATATTCTGATCTTTTCTGTCTCGAAACCCGATGACGTAGTTTTGAATTATATTTCGCTATTTTCAGACAATTGTATATACTCTGCAAAGTGACAGACCCATGGAAATTATTCAGCTTTAGTTAACCAACCTTTTGCTACAAAATATCCCCCTTTAGCTGAATAAAATAATTTAGAAATAGGGAAAAAAATTTATCGGACTGAAAGGTATTAACTTTGCAGAATATCGCGAAAGTAGTTATGGAGAGAAATTATATTGGATCCCGTCCTCTCTCGGTTGTCGCGTCATGTGACGGTGTTTGCTTCGTGGCGCCATTTAATGGTGTTGGTGATGGGAAGAGGCCCGCCTGAGGCAGATGCCATTTCGCCTGAAGATATATTTGCAGACGAAAAATGCCCCAGTGTACAAACGTCGGGGGCTTTGTGCATCGAAGTGTTCATACAGCAGACACTGGAAGCCGAAAATGCGGTGAGTACTGGAAGCTGGAAAGGGGGTCGGGATGGCTTCTAAACCTGGGCCACACATTTCTTAAAACCTGTGTTACTGTTTCTCGACTTCAACAAAGACCCGTATCAGATCAACCGTCTGATGCAAGGATTGGAGCGGTTTAGCACAAGCAGTATGTGAATGGCCTTTGATGGGTACCGTAATATATGCCAAACTAGAAAACCAGCTGACACGCTGGTTCAGTACTGTGGTATATAATTTTTATATGGCAGTGTTAAGAGTTTCTAACAAACTAAAACGCATATTATGATGTTGTATACTTAGATGACTTCCTAGATTTTTTGGTTAGGGTTAGACCTGAGAATTCCAAAAGTAAAATTTGAAATACAAATATATTGCCAAAGATTAGGAACATTAGTACGCTAGTATCGGGCTTTTCCACTTACTGTAGGAGTTTACTGATGGACGCTTTCATTCCTAGATATTTTTCATTCATTCATTCATTGCCAGACGCCATGTATCCCAGACAAGGTGGCCAAGGGCTTAGAGTTAATTGTTTTACAGGGAGGGGCACTAATCCTCCACCAACCCTACATGACACGTAGGGATGATTCCTAGATATGCTTCGGTAAATTTGCCGTTTTGGACAACACCTCTTTGAAAGACGAAATAATAATCACATCTGAGCAAAATTAAATTGACCAAACCCAGAATTTGCAATCCTAACCTAAGTAATCCAAAAATTAACTAACCTAACCTAACAATAAGAAATCGGAGATGTTGTCTGAAAGTGCAGTAATACCGATGCTTCTGTGTATAAAAACCACCCCAATCAAACCAAAACATACATAGTAAGCCTTTGATATAATGAACCCTTTTATAGCGAACTTCGGATATAACGACCCACCATTTCCAGAGTGAACTTCCACCGGATCTGGTGGAAGTTTGCTTCCTGGCTTGGTAAGTGAACTGTAACAGTACTGCATTACATTATAGGCATTGTATTTATATGTACAACTTCATACAGGATGGTATTCTCCATGTGAAACTTCATAGAGTAAGTTGTGTTTGCACATGTAGGGCTGAACGATTGCATGGATATAGCGACCTTGGGTCGGTAATCCCTCGGTTAATAATGACCATTGGACATAGCAAACTTTCGGATATAACAACCCACCCCTCCCCTTAATTAGTTAGTTATATCAAGGGTTTATTGTAATTTGGTAGTGAAAGTCACATGACATGGACCAAACCAGGATAACCTGCAGAAAAATTAAAAAAAAAGAAAATCACCCAACCCACATTAGAGATAACAGCAGTGAAAGGTATATCCTGTGGTCCAAATTTTGACACCGTTTTGGTTGCATTAAAAAAAAAAAAAAAAAAAAGTGTCAAACATAGCCAACCCTAACACAGTATAGTAGCATTTGGGTTCTGCCTGTTACAGCAATCTCTCAGTTATGTCATAATTCTGCCCCCCCGTCCCCCCTGGCTGGATATTGCATTGGTACCCCCAAGCAGCACTGAGCCGGATAATATGCCACTACCTTAATGCTCTCGAACTCTTTTGACGCAGCCTGCGTCAAACTGCTTCCAAGTATTGCGTGACCCCCACGGACTGACCCAGACATTACACGCCACACACCCCACACTCAACGATGTGCGTGACATCGGAAAATGTTTCCATTAACCTTCTTCCTTGCCCTTATTTAAGACTGTACTGTATTGTTATGAAATTGCTACATGTTATAAATGAAGATGATCTTCCTAATGAATGAAAAAAGAAGAAAAGAGAAAATTACCATATTGTATCATTCATTCAGCACTGATTTCTCACAGATATATGAACACTTTGTCAATGTTTGTTGAAAGTTGTAGAGCATTTATGTATTGATTAAAAAAAAAAGAAAAAAGTGCTACTTCTAGCTCTGTTAGAAAGATTTTTATGGTGTACAGAACAGAGATGTACAGTCTTTGACCACACTTGGCTTCTCCAGTAGCGGCTGGCTTAACATTGTAAAATGTTTCCAGACATTTCATTCCCCTGCCCTTATTTGTAACTGTATTGTTATAACACCACGTTGGTCACAAATGCCCATTGTACGGTACTTATATGTCTTCACCGTACGGTGTCCACAGTAGAGAAAGAGAACGATGGTAGGCTTGGCGGACTGCTTCTGCAACACAATGTGATTGACTGGTTTGTTGCGGGGTCTGCCTGTGCATCGATTGGGTCCGTGTGTGAGGTGGGTGATGCACATCACTGACAAAAAATGCATAGCACTGCTGATTACTTCCTGTTTCGAAGCCAGATATTGTTGTAAGAGCCGAGCAAAAATTGCCTGATAATGTGATTGACGGATAATTGAGAGATCAGGGCTCTTGCTAACTGCTGATGGTTGCGAGCCATTTGGCTCCTAAGGTTTCAGATATATGAGCCAAATCAATTTTTAGTAGCCAAACTGACTATGAGCTGAAATATTTTACGAGCAATAGATGTATTTACTGTATTTATTTATTTACACATTGTGATGGTTAGAATCATATAATAAGGTTTTAAATTTAACATTCACAGTGGCGACAAGTAAATACTTAATAGTCGATCACAGCGTGCTTTTTTGTTCATTCAGGTGAGATTTACTTATTTTGTAGTTTACTGGGTTTTGAAGTGGATGTATTTTCTCCTCACCAAAAGGCGACTTGCGTGTAAAATTTGTTTGCGGAAGGGAAAAATACTCACATTTGCGAGCTGTGGCTCGCCAAACAAGAGCCCTGGAAATTACTGTATTTTCATTCTGGGCAAACAAATCTAGTGCTGTTTCGACCCCTTATTATTTGGATACGACCGAAAGAAAAAATATTAGCACATATTTTGAATGAAAGGCAGAGAAATGGGCTGGGGATTATCATATAACCCAGAAATATAAAAATAGTTTATGCACCTAATGCTTCCCGGTGCCCTAGTGCAGTGTTCAGTAGAACAGCAGCTCATGACAGGAGTTCCACCCAATGAATTAGTTGTAACCCATATTAATGTAGTAATTAGGTAGAAATGTCAAAAAAGGTTAGGTTAGGTATCCGAATCATAAGAGACTGAAACATCACAAGGTTTGTTTACCTAGAACAAAAATGCTTGTCATACGACAGCCACTCTAACATAGTTCTTTCACATTAGCTTGGTGGAGATTTTGACATTTGCAGTCCAGTTACTGTAGCTACCTGAGTGGCAGAAGATAATACTATGGCCTATTAAGACAATACTATGGCTGTACATCTGTTCATAGCATTTCTTCGCAATAAGCATCATAATCTAGTTTTGTCCTTGTTACAAGTCGTTATCCAAATGGAGAGATGGTAGTTTTAGGCCAAGTTAAAGAGTATGGTCATCTAAAGCTTACCCCAACATGCTGGGGGTTTTCTGATGCCACATGCTCCTCCCTACAGGGGATTTTGGAAAAAATACCATTACTTCAAACCCCAATATCTGCCAAACTATAACAGCTAGAGAAAAAATTAAAGATACACGAGACTCAACAACTCTTCCTCTTTCAAATGAAAGTATCCCCACATCTCCAGGTGGTCCTGTCGAAGAGTAAGGATATAAGTTAAAGTTCAAAGGATGGCGGGAAGATGCTTGCGGCTATACACGTCAACCGGCTGGTAGGGGTTAATACACCACATGCCAGTGCATGGTATCAGTGACAAGAATATGGCCAACCTATGTGATTCACCCACGTATTTTTAAATTATTTTTTTAAATATCCTCAGTAACCCTGCATGTCTTATGAGGCAACTTAAAGGATCATTTGTCTCCAGTCAGTCTCTGCGTACTGTCCTGTCTTATCTGTCTTGATATTTACATGTTTCTTCCTGCCATTATTTTCCCTGTACTCCATCCAGATTAGACAATTCCATGGCATTATTATAGGACCATCGACATCACCACATCCTTTCAGCCAGCTGACCAATCAAGCCATTTCATTGCCAGTGGGCTGTATCTCTTAAGCCAGTGCAGATGAGCTCTATATCTCTAAGCTTATGCAGATGGGTGGTTATTGTGGTATGGATATTTCTGGTTTAATTAAGACCATTAATAGTGCAATTATCATGTGTGTGTGTGTGTGTGTGTGTGTTTGAGAGAGAGAGAGAGAGAATGTAATATGTTCTAGAAGGCCAAAGGAAATGGAAGAATGGGTAAAGAGAGAGGAGCAGATGAAGGGATGAGGGAGGGAGGAGAGGTGAAGGAAGTGCTTTTTCAGAGGAGGAGGGGGTGGAGGAGAAGAGATGGAGGAAAAAGGAAGGAATGAGAGAGAAGTGGGGGGGGGGAATGGAATGTTCTAAAAATCCAGAGGGAGGGAGGGGAAGAGATGAAGGAGGGGGTATGGGGGAAGGGAGGAGGAATGGAGGGAAGGAGGTGAAGGAATTGTGTTTTTCGGGGAGGAGGAGGGAGTTGAGGGCAGGAGAAGGAAAGGTGGAGGGACAAGGAGAGGAAAGGAAGGACTGAGAATGAGGGAGGAGAGAGAGAAAGGGAGGGATGTGGAAACAGACGAGTTAGTGGAGAGTGGAGGAACTAGTGGGGGGGAGGGAGGGATGAAGGAAGAGGGAACTGGCGGGGGGGAGGGGAGGGGTAGAACTTGCCGGCTCGGGTCAGTCTGCCTTGAGGCGTTGCTGAGTGAAGACTAAAATTTTGGTAAGCTGTATTTTCATTTTCTTCTTTCAATTGCTTCTACGATGTTAATAAATTTCTTGTAAACTCGCCTCTGTATTTCCAAGACTTGTGATGGGAATGTAATTGCTGAAAACAGAAGGGTAACAGCTGTGTGTGGAGTTTGGTGTGGAGGGGGGGGGGGGAGCCTGTGTCGTTGGGTTTGTGTGGAGTTTTGGTTTTTAATTTGTACATGGATTTTTTATGGTTGATGTTTTTTGTGGAGTTTGTAGTGTGGTGACTTATGATGATTTTCTTATTTTCAGGGGTGAGTTGGGAGAGGGCAACAAGATGGCGAAGGAGAATGACATTGAGGTGATTGAATTTGTGGCGATGCTATGTGGTTTCAAGGCATTTAACTGTTGAGAGCTACCACTACTAGAGCGACCAGTAGTCACTACCACTACCTCTACCAGAACTGCCACTGCCACAACATCTACCAGAGCTGCCACTACCTCTACCAGAACTGCCACTGCCACATCATCTACCAGAGCTGCCACTACCACTACCCCTACTAGAGCAGCCACAACCATCACTTTGCAGTTACGTCGTTGGAGGAAGCCTTTAATGGATACCGTACTAATTTGGTGAGTATGCCAAGCCTGTTCAGTATTATTATTATTTATTTTTTATTTTTATTTATTTATTTTTGCTACCAATATATTTCTTTCTTGCAGATGACATATGGTTTTTATAGTTTGTGAGAGGCTGTTGTGGAGGAGTTTGGTATATTTACTTTCAGATTAAATTTGAAAATTAGTATAGATCCCCAGCCTATTTTCAGTTGATAGCCATGTATATTCATATTGGGAGGTTAATTTTTACTATGTCTTTCACATCAGCTTCACACATTTTCACTCTTTTGTAGCTTATTTCACATACCTCAGTGGCAGAAAAACTATGGTATGGACGTGCATTTGTTCCATAGCACTTCTTGACTAGCCTCGTTTTAGTATTAATCTAGTATTACATCTTAGCATTCTTGATGGGGAGGTGGCAGTTTTAGGCCAAGTTAAAGTAAAAACAGTATAGTAACAAAGGATTCGGTCCATTTCCATCAGTAAAACCAGCTGTAGTAGCAAGAATGTGTAGGTAATGTTACAGGAATCGGTTATAATCATCCAGACCTCCTTTCTCACCCCAAGTTAGCGTGAGGTAGGGTCCAGAGCCAGAAAAATACGATAGAGGTACTAGCCAAAGTTTGCCTGGGTGAATGAGCCACACTCCCAGTCACTCAGAGTTCAATCCCCCAGAATCCTGCAGTCAAGGGGCTTAAATGGTTGCAGAATTGTTGACTATGATGGTGTTCCAAATGCCATTATACCTGTGTTGCTCTACCTGAATTGTTCCATCTCTCCCTCCCCCCCCACCCCACCCCCAAAATAGGCAAAGCTGCATAAGGACAAATTTAGGCCAGGGTAAGGTACAAGAACTTTTTAAAAAAAATTTTCAAAGGAACCAGACACTTTTCTTGAACGTGGCCTATAATGCCCTGTCAGTCTTGAAAATGGACTTCTAAGGATTGATTAATACTAGGCTCTACTTTAATTTTAAATTGGTCTGACAACTCTCCATTTTGAATACTTAACAGCCGTCTCCTGTGGTGGGAGAGGAGGTCCGGTTGATGAACAAAAGCTTGATAGTAGAATATGGTGATACAGTATGCTCTTCACTTTAGGCCTAAAATTTGTTACAGCATCTTGAATTTTTATTTGTAACAATAAATACTGTAATGGTCATAACGAAGTGCTGAGGAAAGAATAACTAGCAGTAACATAATTGTGTTCTGCCACTGAGTTGTATGAAATGGACTGCATAAGACAATATTTAGGGCACATTAAGGTATAAGGTGTAACTACAGTAGTGTTACTTACTGTATATTTATACTGTGTGTGTGTCTACTGTAATTGTAAATAATTTGTACTTGTCATTGCAGTGGTGTTCCTGTGGCGGCCTTGGGTTCGTGTGGGTGTAGAGTTACAAGAAACCGTAGTCTGGTTCCAAAGAGAACTCCCTGATGATCTGGTTCAAGTTGAGCGATGGGAGACAACTCTAGTGGAGGTGCCTTTACTGCTTGGAGGAGTGGTAGAAGTTTGTATAAGTACAGTACTGTAGAGCCTTTGTTTTAAACTAATGACTTTCTTTAGCATCTTCACCCCTGATGTTAATGTAGTCTGTTAATTGACCAAAGGTACTCATTCCTACATTATAAATAGCTATGGCTAATTGAATTTAATGCAGCCATAGTTCATTAATATTTGTGTGCATCTTTATGGTCAGTGTCATAGGGTTGGGCTGATTGATCTACAGGTAATCAGCCACTTTGCTGATTAATCAGCAATCGGCCTTATGACCGATTAATCGGGGCCGATTAGTTGATGCTTATTTCTGTCTTTTATACTAACCTGCATAATGTATTAGTGTCAGTATGTGAGGATGGTGATGTTACCAAAACTGATGCCTCCTCCAAAGCATTCATTTCAAGCAAGTTCCTATACAAATTAAAAAAGTCAAATTTTTTTGCTGGAAGCAATATTTTCGAGTGGTATTTAAAGTACACACACACACTGTATTAAGATCCCAAACTTAAAAAGTTAGTAGAGGGCTTGAGAGATCTATAGATTTTCTGTACAGTACTATTTCTGGTAGCATGTAGGATCACCACAAGAACAAGAATAATGGCAAATTCTAACATTACAACCAGGATGCACAAAACGAGATATTGCAACAAAGCAAAACTAGACCACTGAAGAATGGCAAATGACTAAAAGTAGTTGCTGTCCATACAAGAGATGGCAGTTGGGATGTAAACAGTCGAAAATAACATTAGTTTGATGTCTTTAACATTGTGCAGCCAATAATTTCATGAAGATTAATCACATTTAAAATTTCTTAATAATTGGCCAATTAATCAATATCTGCTTCTTGACTACTGATTATATGGTAATCGGAAAAATTGCTTATTGACCCAACCCTATCAGTGAAAACAAACTGCATATAGTAACCAAGGAAACTCATTCCTTCCTCCACAGCTATAAAGTTAGTGAAATTTTGTAATAAAGTTGCGGGAGTGGCTCAGTTTCGTCAGGTGAAATAAACTACAGTGTAGCTACTAAGTACAGTAATAAGAACTTTCCATTGCAAGGTAATTTTACTCAAGGTTAAGAAATTGAAACGAGATGGAGGTACAGTTTGTTGGCCTTGATTTGGTTTGTATTTTTGTCCTGTGGCTTATTTAACACAGCTTAATGTCAGAATTACACCATTATGCATTTAAATCTTGGCCATAGTGCTGCTATGAGTTGTAAAATTGTTAATCTTCCTTTAAATACTGATGTTAGAGCATACAGTAGACTGTTCAAGAAATATTAGAGAAAGATTGATTGAACATTGAGGCCCCAAGTTATATCCAGTGTGATGCAGAGTGAGGGCAGAGGTAAAATAAGTACACTACCGGTATATCTGTGTAGGTTCGGTAATAAAAATGAAACATGGTCCATTCCCTGGGCATGTGAAGAGGGTGGAGGATGACAGCTGGGTGCAGAGGGTGAGAGGTGTGACTGTTGAGGGTAGAGTTGTGAAAGGCAGACTGAAAATGACCTGGGGTGAAGTACACGTGACCTCAGAGATAAGGGACTGAACAGAGTACTAAAGCCGCCATTAGGTGACAAAGGCCGATGTATGCAAGCGGCTTGGAGCCTTTATAAACAAATGAAGGAAGAGTTGGCTAGTTCTCCCACTATCTGAACCGTGCCTCATCCCATCCATAGGTGGGTAAAGAGGCTGAGATTATTTAAATTAAACTGCTCCCTTTATTGTGTTTTATATATCTATCCTTTCCGCTCCCTGCCACACCCTATCATTAGGTGGAAAAGATCTTGAAGGATAATTAAGATTATTACTAGATAATTCACTTACATTTTTTATATTAGCTTAACTTGAATACAGAAGTAGGATTACACTATGAGTAGATGCATTGGTTACTGGTTGCTTTGCAGTTTTGGCTTGCTTTTCAGGGAGACTTGTTTTACCAGGACCCTTAATTCATTTGTGGGTTTATGCTCATCTGCTTGTGAATTTGGGGGACTTCAAGGTAAATTACTCTTCTGCAGTCCATCATCCTTCTAACGTGGGAAAGGTACAGACCTCCATGTCATAAATATTAACTGATAGACTCCGTAAGCTGGTAGGGTTAGATACAACTTTCAGTAATATTGTTCAGTATAAGATTTATTTAGTCTTTAGGTAGCAACTTCATTGTAGTTAAAGGTTAATGAGTTATAAAGCATATTTGTACCTCAGGTGAGTTTGGAGGAGGGGACTCGTGATGGCAGAGGTGACAGGCCACCCTTGCTGGGATGGTGTCGGGTGATGGACATCCACCACCATCTTTGATGTGGGGAGCAATTCGGCAGGCTACAAAAATGGTGGGTACCTTTAACAATTTTATACGTAATCACTGATGAGCTTAGTGGTGCGTACCATACATCAGCTTGAATGGCATTCTTTAACTCTAGCCATGTTCATAGCTTTTGCATGTTGCCAGTCTGTTGCAAAACTTCCCAACAGGTGTAGGAAAGTCAGAATGCACTAAAACCTGTAAATGAACAGCTTAGGATGCAAGCTGTTGCTAAATGGAAGCACCTTCCATTGAAAACATGTAGTAGTTAAAAGGCAAGGCTAACAACCATCATACTCACCCCATCCACCATATGTCCACTTCATTCTTAATTCCTTAATGTTTTAAGTTATTGTAATACTGGAGCTACAGTATAAGTAAGATACATCTTTTATGTAACCCTTCACTACAAAAATCTCCCCTAAGCTAGATAAAATCATTGGGTGTTGGCAAGAATGAATTCAAACAAGTGACAGGATTCTGTGAATTAAACCAAAGTCAGCTTGTGACCCATACATTAGAAAGGGACAGCAGTTAATTAATAGTAAAGCTGTCTCCTCGATGTGATAATGATTTTCTAAGTCGCAGTGGTGCCTTTAGCATCTCTCTATGGCCAGCTGCCATAATCTCATAAGAGATGGCTGTTTTTCTTTTAGTACTTTTATGGGGAGGGGCACTAACACTCCGCCAACCAACTTGTTGACATGTACCATCTTCACTCGGATGTGAAATGTGTTGTTGGTATTTTCAAACAGTTCTCTATACCTTGCACCTTTTGAACTGGAAGATAAAGCCTACATTAACCCTGTCACAGCTGGAGGTCCTAAGTTGTAATATTGCCTGGTGATAGTGAGAATGTCATCAAATTTAAGGAATTGGAAGTATATCTGAAGTTATCCCTAGGCCCATCTGAAATTTGAACCTGATGGATTGCAGGCATAAATATCCCTTCTCTCATCCTCCTTTCAAGGGATAGGGAAGCAATGTTCCTAAAATCAGATAGTTGAGCAACTGTTCTATCAGGCCTGTCACAAGGAGTTTCTTCAGTTCCTCCTATGTAGGTTCATTAACCCGCCCCGTCCCGACCACTTTTTGACCACTGGTACCCCCCAATCCCGACCATTTTTCGACCCTTTTTTTTTTTTGCTAAAACTTTCGCTTTTGGTGAGAAACATCGAAAATTCATAGAGAAATCGCTCACCTGAGGTTTAAAATACTCATTACAGGTAGGAGAGCCTCCTTACCTTACTGGGTTTTCTATCAGGCTGGCACTAAAGGAAACGAGTTCTATGGGAGGATAACTATTTCACACCACTCATAAACGGTATTTATTTATTTACTGTTATGAATTTATATGTAGTACAAGAGTATATTGGTTTTCAAGCAGTAATATAGGCATTATAAGCATTGTTTCACTCACTAATACCTGACCTTTTTTTTGCCACATTACCTGATCATCATTTCTAACTGTTTCTTCCTCTAATGCTATGTAAAGTTTGTCCTCCACATTCATTGATTGGGGAATCACTCTGGCCCTGAATTTCGTACCGTGGCATGACATGGCTATACTGGCCAGGTCACTGATAACAGGTGAATTGCTGAGACAATGGCATGCAGAGGGGGGAGGAGGTCATGCTGGGTAAGGCATTGTCTCTGCCTGGCATCTTGTTGAGGAAGGTGTCATGTGTATACGTACCAAAAATGACTCGCGAAAATTGAAAATTGTGGAAATTATGAACCTTGCAATTGCAAGACGTTGAAGTACGTCCCCGGGATTAGCTGTGACAAAACTTGAGGATGTGGAAGTACGTCCCCGGGATTAGCTGTGACAAAACTTGAGGATGTGGAAGTACGTCCCTGGGATTAGCTGTGACAAAACGTGAGGACGTGGAAGTACGTCCCCGGGACGCGACGGGTTAAGAAAAATAATAGAATAATAGTCATGTCTGGGCCTAAATTTTCTTAGTGAATAAATAATTTTCATATCAGTGACTAAATAATTTTATCAGTGACTTAATTTTCTTACCAGTGACTAAATAATTTTCATATCAGTGACCAGGGCCATAATATCTGAGGGGGCTAGTGAGGCTATGGCCCCTGCAGTGTTTTCTGTATATTAATTTGTCAGAACCTCTAAGATGGAGGGCTTCTAAGGCTGAACTTGAAAATAAAATGGAAGAAAATCTTTGAGTAGTTTTAATTCAAACAAATCTACATGTGTTTGACCAACTCTGTCTAAAATTGATCCAAGTTGATCATAAACTAAATTGTAATAGTGCACATGCTTAGATATTGAATATTTTATCATTTCCAAAAAAATAAAGGCAGGGCGGTATATTTCAACCTGAATTCTACCACAGGCTTGAAAGAACAAATTGGTAGAAGTGCAGCATATTGCAACAAAAACGTAAAATGGTCAAATTATTAAACTAATTCACAGTTTGAGTTGAAAGTTTAGACTGGTAGAAAGGGAAGCCTTTTGTTTAAACACTCACCCCAGTCACTTAACATACATACCCCATTAAACATCAACTTTTAGGTAAAATCAAACTGAAAAATATCGGATGGTCTGCAAACTTAAGCGCTTTGATTTAATTTTCATCTTGTAGTATGGAGGTATATACATTTGGTCTAGCCCCAAAAAATTCTGTTGACAATTATGGGCCTGGTGACTGTCAGTAATTTTATTAGTGACTTAATAATTTTCTTACCAGTGACTAAATAATTTTCATATTGACTGTAAATTACTTTCCTTTTATGAGTGATTGTAAATAACTGTTTCCTTTTATCAGTGACTGTAAGTAATTGTATCCCTATCCAAGTGACTCTCCTTTAAATGCATTCTTTCAGGCATCTTTCATTCATTTCATTAATTTTTTTTTTTTCTGGTTTCTAGCTTTTTCGTGTTCTAGGTAACTTGTCTGTAGTTTTAATTCTTTTTCACTGTTTTAAGATCTGTACATCTATTAATATATACATAATGGTAGATCAGTTAATTAGTTTAAGGGAGTAAAGTGCATTATTTTTTAGTGTTGAGGATAGTGAGATTAACCAGGAGAGTGCATGTGAGATGGGGGGGGGGAGGCAGGGAGAGACCGAGGATGAGATGGAGGGCTGGAATAGAGGTATATGAGAGGGGGATGTAAGTTGGGGGGGAGGGGGGCAACGAAATGGCAGGGGACAGGGTGACATGGTGACAGTTTCTGTGGCCACTCCTTATTAGCTTAAGGTGTATACAGTAGGTAGATAGAATAGACAGAAGTGTTTAGTTTTGCATTGTTATAAGAGAAAGGTGTGTTGATGTGAATTTAGATTAGGTTGTGTTCAGATGCTTGGTGGTATATTGGGATGAGGTGCCTGGTGGCCTAAAAGGTTTGGATGCCTGGTGATGTAGTAATTTCAGGTGTTTAGTGCTGTAGTTGTTTAGGTGCCTGGTGCCATAGTAACCACAGCTTAGTATTAATCACAACTTAGTATTAGTCTAGGGAGTGGCTCAATTCCTTCTGATAAAAACAAACCAGCTAATGTTTCCTTCTATATTTGCAGGAGGTAAGTTGACTTCTTAAAAGATGGTTGAAGATCCGATCAAGACAGCAACATCAATCCAGCTGTGTTGAGGGAATGTCTTGTGTTTCAAGTTTGGTAATGTGTTAAAACCTTATTTCCCTTTTTGCTTTAACTTGGCCTAAAATAACCGTCTTTCAATCTTCAGTGTGTAACCATATAGATTAACATTAGTTATGCTAGTCATCAGGAAGTAATGTGGCAACGGCTTGGAGCGTTTTATATATACAGTATATATATATACAGTATATATATATGTATATATATATATATATATATATATATATATATATATAGCTAAGTGGAGCTGCAAAACTGTAAATCGTGGCCAAGTTAAGGTAAAAGATTTCTAGTTGTATATACAAAGTCCTCGTTTACGCACTTTTTATATGTACCGGTAATGAGTACTTTATTGAAAAGTTATTGATCCTAGACTCATCTGAACATGAACATGGTGGTCAGCTGGCTGAGTGTGCTCTTTTGTAGTCTGTAATTATCCCCTGGAAGGATAGGGAGGGAATTGAGGGACATTTTGTTTAGTAGGATTGTGGAGTCACCCAGTTAATTAGTACCATACCACCCTGATATGGCAACTCTCACCAGTGCATGTTTCATTGCTATACCTTATTGATGACTAGTAACCAAGGAGACTCGTGAAGGTAACCCTCTGCGGTGCCTACAAAGTTTCACCTATAGCTTGTTTTCAAACCTGACAGATCCTTATTCCTTTGTCTCAGTTGATGGCAGCTTGTAGTCAGATTGGAGGGCTGATGTGACTAGTAAACAAGTAATGGTATCTAGGGCTGGTGGCAGTACTGTCAAACCAGATGAAGTGTGGCCATGTGTGGTTTGCCACAAGGAATTGGAAGTAACTTCATCTTGCGCAGTGTTCGTGATAAGTGGGTGTTTAAGGGAGGTAGTGGTATCAGAGGTAGACTAAAAAAGGCTGATTTGGTGTGCGTGGTACAGTCGCCACCAAGAAGTGATGGCAGAGTTTGATTGCTTCAGACACACTGCACTTCCATGTGTTCTGTGAAAACTTAATGAATTCAAGGTAAAAAATTTTGTACTTCATCACTTCATATAGAAAAGAAAAAACAATACATATTACGCTAAGAATTATGAAAAACGAATAACAAGTTTTCTCGATTTCAATGTGTAATGTATTACTCCACGCGTGGTGCACAGTATATCCCTGTGCTCATGTTTACGTCGCAGGATTTCAAAAACTGATTATCTAGTTTCAAAGGGCAACCTAGGAAATTTTTAGTGGATGCAGTACGCTACTTGCTTTTCAAATGCAATGGTGATATAGGAACAATGAGGCTGCGGCAAAAATTAAATTATCCTTAGTAAGGATACCCTACCGAAAGCTGCAACAAGACCTTTTCTGCCCCTTAGTCCTTGCCTCCCCCTAGCATATACTGTAATGTAATTTTCTACTTTATTCCCTATTGATGCAAAATTAGTAGGTATGACAGATTAATAAATAGGACTAAAACATGGGCTTACAAACTCGTGCAATCCAAAAGCACATACTTGTTCGAGCGTTTAAATCTGGAATATCTCTCTCTTTAAATAAACTGCTATGTTCTGTCCAATGGAAAATGCTGATTTGGAAGATTTGAACTGATTGATATGTTTATTGCATTACTACTCTTGCCAGTCGTTCAGGCACTGAGGATACTAGACTACGACACAAGTTTGCATTCTCCATGGAGCTCCGACTCTCGGCCAATTTGTGAGGTTCTTTTATTTTTCATTCAATGTTAGTTCTCAGGCTTATCCTAAATCTTCCACAGATTTTTTTTAGTGGAAAAATGGCCAAGTGCGGTGTAATAGCTGCATGTCTGAGTAAAATTTGTCTTCATTCGTGCTTGTTGATTCAGGCATTTAAAATAGCCTACTAACTTACGCTGCATTCTCGCTGTGTTGTCCATAGACAACAAAAAACGGAAATAAATGACAACCATTTGCTACTAGTCTAACGGTAAATATCTTAATTAATAAAAATGACAGGTTTCATTGTCTACTGTAGAGGTGTATGGTATGTAGGAGGACTGCTGGGCCTTGTTAGCAGGCTGTGAAGCCTATGCCCAGAGTCGGACACACACACACACACACACACACACACAAAACTGAAGGCCTTTTCTTTTCAGTCTTATTATACCAAAAATAATTGCTTACAACCACACTAGAGTTCAACTCTACAACTTATTCCTGACTGTCCTTGAGTGTTAGTTCTGAAATTTCGATTAGTTCCGTTTAAGATTTCTTATTATCGTAACTAACAGTTTCTTAGTTTTGATGTATAAGTACTTTGCCATTTACTTAGTTTTCTGTTACAATTTTACATAATAGGTGTCATCTTGCAAAGATAAAAGGAAGAGTATTTTCCATTATCACTGGCTGAAACCTTCTGGATACTCTGTCGTCACTTCTTAGGCCGACTATATGTCAAGGAGAGCATGCAGAGATTGTCAGGCTTGGAGGATTGATTTTGCTGGAGAGTCTTGAGTGTGTGGAGTTTTATTTGTGGGACTGCGTGCTGAAAGTGGGGCTGGAGTTATTTCTTAGGCTAGGGCAAGGAGTGGTTGGAGAAAGTTCAGGGAGCTTTTGCCTCTCCTGATATTGTTTTCCCTCAATGGTAAGTGCTAAGGGGTCTTTGTATGGAGCATGTGTTAGGAGTGTAATGTGTACGGGAGTGACACCTGGGTATTGAAGGAAGAGGATCTTTGTTCGCTCAGACTTACAGAATTGATGGTTTGTGTATAATGCGTCTTTGAATGACAGGCTTGGGGGGTGGAGGTTAGGAATGCGATTAAAGAGGAGAGGAAGGATGGGACTGGAGTGTATTAGTGCTGTGATGAGAAGGGGGTAGGCTGAGCTGATTTGGGCATGGGGGAGAGGATGGAAACTGGGTGTGGAGGGGCAGAGGTGTGATTGTGTAGGGTCGAGTTAAGAGGCAGACCCTCCCAAAGGGAGGGGGGGGGGGGACAAGTTATAGTGAGACCTCAGGGATAAGAAACTGAACAGGGAGACTTCCAGAGATTGAATAACTTTTGAGAGTTGCCACTAGGTGACAAGGCTGTTGCAAGCAAGCATGTTGGAGCCTTTATAAGCAATACAAAACAAAGTAACCCAAAGGAGACTAATTTGTTTTAGTTTTTTTTTTTTTTTTCCCAGTTCTGTCAATTAAGTATCTTAAAGCTAATAAGCATGGTTAAAAATTTTCCATACCAGTTGAATGGAAAGAATACTATATACAGTACATATATGTTTAGGCCATACCTGTGACATTAAATGAGGACTTCAGTATATGCACTGTCTGTATTTGTGGATGTGGGAGCATCTCTTGGCCAGTCAGTTAGATCCTCTGATTTTTCAGTTCTTTGCTCATGTAGATTTTAGTATATTGCAGCCCCATGGTCCCGTATCCATTACATGTATATTTATATGTGCCGACCATAAAATCTTTATTCCAATAAATGATTGTTTTATATATATATGTTTTAATATTTTATCTGGTGGAGTAAACTTTTTTCACCTTTAAGACTGTTGTTAATAAGAGTAACAGCTTTATTTTGACAAGGCAGTTGTAGAATTTCTGATATTTTGGATGTAGTAAAATTAATCATGGTTTTTAAAATCTTGTCTGTTGTTTTGGCGACGAGTGAAGTATTGTTGCGACACTTAATCAAAACACTAAACACGTAGCCTGAGAACTGCAGCTAGAAAAATCCATGCTCCCAGTGCAGACAAAAAATTATTTGAAACCACAGCATTGTGCCTAGTGGCACATAGTGATGCAGTGTGGCATTTTTTATTCCCCCTGACTACAGCTGTTTCATCTTTATTGCATTTCTATCACTACACCAATGGTCACTGCACCTCTGAATTGTTTGCTTGCATCCCTCCACCACTCTGGCGGGTGCACAGCATCATCTAGCAGCAAACTCTAGATCATTTCCTGGCCAACTCTGTAATACGAGTAAACTGTTACTCCCAGTCCATCATGTTTGCAACAGCTCAACTTTGGATCTGCCATCCTCCTCACTGCCTATGACCCTCCAGTCTTTTAAACGCTGTCGGATCATGAATTTGGGTCGGCTTTTTTAGGAACAATCTTTTGGGCTTTCTAGTCTTTGGATTCTTTCTCTTTGCTTAAAAATATATATATATAATTTTTTTTTTTTTTTAAATAAATCTTTCTGGAACAATGTTGCCTAAAAATTAGCTGCTAAAGTGCTCATCTACCATGTTGGACTAGACCAGTTGCATGTGTATGAAATGGGTGGGTAGTCCAGGAACAGCATAATTTTATATTTACGTTATTAGATGCCTACTTGCACAAGACCACAAGTGATACAGCATTAGCCGTTCTCGGGTTAAGATGCGTGTATCTGTTTACTATACGATAAAGAAATTAATAAGGGGTGTAACTTGTAGGAGGTTGTTTACTGTATAAGAGCATAAGCTAACCCCCCCCCCCCTTAGGCAAGAAAGTCTTAAAGGTGAGAAATGTTACTTCTTGTAAAATATATACAGTAACTTGTGGCCATGTTTATTATCAGTGGAGTGAAGGTGTTTTTTTTTAGGAAGATCTGTTATTGGTAGATATGTTCTGTTGGCATTCCACATAGTCTAGTCAGAAATAGGTCATTCTGTTGTCTTGCTCCAAAAATAAGAATTGGGAGACCAAGGGATGTAGTAGAGGTATAGGAGAGAGGATGGTGTAAGTTGGGAGGGGGATGGAGAGTGAGGCAAACTAGGAATGTATGTGAGTTGGAGATGAGGGAAGAGGCAGGGGGAGACTGAGGGATGGAATAAAGTATGTGAGTGTGGGGGGTGTAAGCTGGGGGGAATGGAGAGTAGGAGCTTAACTGGGAGAAAGTATGAGTGGGATGGAGTGGAGAGGTTTATGAGAAACGAGGGTGTAAGTTAGGGGGATGGAGAGTGACACTAATTAGGAGTGTATGTGAATGAGGTGGGGGGTGGCTGAAGGTAAGATAGAGGGATGGAGTGGAGAGGAATACGAGAGAGGGGGGGGGTGTAAGTTGGGGGAATGGAGAGTAGGAGACTAAGAGAATGTATGTGATTGAGGGGGGGTTGGAAACTATGGAGGGATGTGGTATATGAGAGAGAGGGTGTAAGTTGGGGGAATGGAGAGTAGGAGACTAAGAGAATGTATGTGATTGAGGGGGGGTTGGAAACTATGGAGTGATGTGGTATATGAGAGAGAGGATGTAAGCTGGGGGGAGGGCAGCGAAATGGCAGGGAACAGGGAGACTATTTGCACCCTTAAAGGGTTAATGAATCTGATTATAGGTGGAGATAGTTTGAGCACACCTTCACATTTTTGGTTATAGTAATCTGGCCTTGAGTTACATATTTTTAAAGATTTGTTTGCTGAGATTATACCCAGAAAACTAACTTGGCCTAAAATGTTAACCCTTCCAGCCAAAATTTCGAGTTGTATTAGTTTTAGGACATGATGCTAGTCACAGCATTGCCTTGCTATGCCTTGAGTTGACACAGCTGGAAAAGAGCGAAATTGGGCCATGTTAGTCAAGAGCGTAAAGTTGTTAGGTTCAGTGCAATGTTATTTTGTTGATGGATATTTAACATGCATCACAACCAGTGCATGTTAGTATCATTGAACTCCTTCAGTACCGTGATGTCTTTCCGCAGTTTATTATTGCTGCATCCCAGATTATTTTATTAAGGTTTATTCATGCTGCTGCTGTCCGACTATTTTATTCAGCTTAGGGTTTCTCATACCAAACCTACCTTGTCCTGCAATCCCTGCCCTCCTCTCCTCTCCTCTCCTTACTCTGGCCTATCCTGCATCCTTGCTATACCCAGCCATGCCCTACTACCATACTTACTATTCTTGCCCTGCCGTACCCCTCCAGTATGTCACCTACTTAAGCTGAACAAAATCGTGTGGAGTCAGCAGGAATATAATGTCCATGTACTGAAGAGGTTAATTGGCCCAACTCAGTCCTTTGATATATGCCATTTAAACTTACATTGCTTACTTTGAGTGATATGGTACGTAAACTGTGGCATATGTCAGATGAGTAGGGTGTGATTTGTGTGTACGAAAATATTTTATATTGGTTTAACATGCATTAATGCAAACACAGGCTGCGTAGTTGCACACACTGTTTAGCAAATGCATGTTAATTAGCCCTTTTCATCCTTTGTTGTGTGCCATGTGTCCTTGTAATAGCTCTGCTCGGCTTTAGCTGGGCAGAGCAATACAAGACATGGCATATACAAAGTGATGAGCAGGGCACGCTCTTGGAAGCATCTTGGGGTAGGGCACCGAACCTATCTCGATAAATGGGCCACGAATATACGGACTGGCAACCCTGACACCTTGGGTTGCCAGTCCTTATTTTTCTGGCCCATTTATCGAGATAGTTTATTTTTTGACCTTCACCACTCTAGTGTTCATCTACTGGAATAAAACCAATGCATTATTACAATGTTTTTACTACAATATACCTTTTCTTTACATATATTTTCTTTGTACATATATACTAAAATGTGAACTATAAAAGAAATACAAATAGACAAATAGTACAAAAGAAAGATCACTTCATACCATATATGGAGAAGCTGACTGTTGATGAACAATAATAACAAACATAGGAAAGCAAGAACAGCAGGACATACCAGAGATGGCAGGGCAGGTCATAGCAGGACAGGAGAGGGGTGGTGGTGGTGGTGGGGGGGTAGGGTAGAGTAGGGTGGGAAGGGATGCACGGCGGTGGTGGTGGTGGTGGTGGTGGTGGTGGTGGTGGTGGTGGTGGTGGTGGTGGTGGTGGTGGTGGTAGGGTAGGGGTGGTGGTGGTGGTAGGGTAGGGGTGGTGGTAGGGTAGGGGTGGTGGTAGGGTAGGGGTGGTGGTAGGGTAGGGGTGGTGGTAGGGTAGGGGTGGTGGTGGTGGTGGTGGTGGTGGTGGTGGTGGTGGGGGTGGTGGTGGTAGGGTGGGGGTGGGGGTGGTGGTGGTAGGGTGGGGGTGGGGGTGGGGGTGGGGGTGGTGGTGGTGGTAGGGTGGGGGTGGTGGGGGGGTAGGGTAGGGTAGAGTAGGGTGGGAAGGGATGCACGGTGGTGGTGGTGGTAGGGGGGGGTGGTAGGGTAGGGTAGGGTGGGGTGGGGTGGGGTGGGATGGGATGCATGGGAGTGGTGGTGGTGGTAGTAGGGTGGGGTGGGAGTGGTGGTGGTGGCAGGGTGGGGTGGGAGTGGTAGTGGTAGTGGTGGTGGTGGTGGCAGGGTGGGGTGGGAGTGGTAGTGGTAGTGGTGGTGGTGGTGGCAGGGTGGGGTGGGATGCAGGGTGGTGGTAGTAGGGAGGTTGGATGGGTGGTAAGGTGAGGAGGAAGAAATGAAGAAGAAGAAAGAGGAGGAGAATAAGAGGGAGTGGAAGGAGGGAAGAAGCCTAAAACAATACATAACGCTAAACAAAAAACTGAAACACACAGAGGAACACTCAAATGTCTTCATTTGTCGTATAATGCCAGCAAGAGGTATTAATCTAAATTTCAGAAACTGCTTGTTAAAGTAAGACAATAATAATTAATTATAAAAACTTACTGGCAAACCCCTATCAGTACTTCCTCATTTCAGATACTTTCATTAAGCACGGTTTCTCTGTTAATCTGTCAGTAAAAATACAAACACTTTTCACATAATATACCTTTTAATTAATCTCAAAAGTGTGCTGTGAAAGATCAACGTTCATTGATTTAAAAATATTACTAATTTTCATCAAGCATTAATACATTTCTTGATGATCAGTTGCTGTCTTGCAAATGATCCTTACGTGCTTGAGATAAACTCCCTTTTGCTGGGACCTCACCCTAACTTTATGCAATGTTCACCAATCAAATTTACGAGAATATTTATTGACTATTAAATGAGGAATTACTTTTTGCTGGCATAATGCACAAATGAAACTCACAATTTACACATATTCAGTTTGCAATAGTGTCGAAAATATGCCTTAGATCTCAGATGATGTGTTTAAATATATTTCAATCCTATGCACATACTGAGGTGCTGCAATAACCTTGATGGGTCTGTAGAAGCAGTTCGGTATTTTTGTTTTGGTTGTATCATATTATTTGTAAAGGCTCCAACATGCTTGCATTGGTCATCTAATGGCTGCTTGATCTCTGGCAGCCTCCCTATTCAATTCCTTGTCCCTGAGGTCACACACTGTAACCTTATCCCAGGTGTTTTTCAGTCTGCCTCTCACAACCCTACCCTCAATATTCACACTTCTCACCTTCCATCCATCCACCCATCCATCATCTAATCCTACATTGCCCCATAAGGAGCGTAGGAGCCTGGGGCTAGGCAGTTGGTCCTGACATTTAAGATGAGAGTGAAAACCACATCCAATTATTTTTAAAATGTGGTGCTGGGGAGACATTTTCATGTGGTAGCACTGATATACCCAGGCCATGTCCTGTAAAAAGGGCCAGACACTCACTCACTGCCCATTTAAGCCTCTGGAATCACGACTACCTCACATTTTTCTCTACATAAATGCTTCGTAATTATCAACTCCACGGCTCCTCATTCCAAACCAACACCAATGCAACACCAGCTGGTGTTCTCAATGCCAAAAATCCCTCATGGCTAAACACAGATACAGGACAACCAGGGGACTCTCCATCCAGAAAAACACAAACACGTAAACATTGTAAACAACCACCACACCCCAACAAGGCCTCCACACAGACGGGGCTGCCTCCTCCCCCCAGCCTCACTATGTACCTCTTCACAAGTTAGTTCATTTTCATCTGACAGAACTGGACCAACCCCATGAAACTTAAGGTGGCATCACTCCATACAAACAGTGGTTAACATGTGAGCAGCTTTTGTGAGGCAAAATGGCTAGCAAAGTCGAGTGTCCGTCACACTCATGTGTTTTTGCGAGACGAAACGGCTAACAGTGTCGTCTGCCTTGGCGCCTCGTGGTCATTTGTAAACAAACCACCATGGAGTACCCACTCCCTTTTCCTCAGTTTCTGTAACTGCCTAACGTACAGTACTTTAGCAACTCCAGAGCCACAAAGCACTCTATTAGAGTTTTCTTTGCCACAGGATCCATATCGAAATCTGATTTCTACTTGTTGTTTGGAGACAGAACAGACGGCCTCTGTAGGCTGGTCACCCAAGTGTCTGAATATTTATTTCATGTTACAAGAAAAAATAAAAGTGAATAAAAACCACAAGAATGAAATTGTATTTACTTAACAATTTCAGTCAGTTTCCATCTATGAATAACAATATTTTCTCACCAATTACAAAATTAATATAGGCTCATTTGAGTTCTAATCCCATCAAAAAGCTGTGAGCAAGAATTGTTATCCATTTCGCCTCGTGAGTGAAATCGCGCTCACCGTGAGTCAGATTGCCTAGCGGGTCGCAAAACTGGCTCGCATGTTAGCCACTTTTATCCCAGTGTGATGTCGCCTTTAGTGAAACTTTGTTATGAGACAGGAATGAGTCTCCTTGGTTACTGAATTGACACTCCAGTCTGGCTCCACTTTGTCAGAGGAAAATAAATGTGTTATGGTCACTCAAACCACCAAGGAAGTTGTACTACAGCAACCACATGACCACTGCCCCAAATACTTAAAATGCAACCTCCATCCAAATAAAATGTGTGACCATTTTTGTGTGTTTTATTTTGCCCCCACCCCCACCCCCACCCCCACAGGATTAAGGCATCTGGCAATAGACAGATGGATGATAGGTAAATATTTAATCCCGTACATACTCACTACCTAGCCACTACAGCCATTCAAAACTTGCAACACTACATATACTGCCTTAACAACATCCCTCTTCCTCCTCTACCCTACACTACACTTCCCTCTTCCTCCTCTACCCTACACTACACTTCCCTCTTTCTCCTCTACCCTACACTACACTTCCCTCTTCCTCCTCTACCCTACACTACACTTCCCTCTTCCTCCTCTACCCTACACTACTCTTCCCTCTTCCTCCTCTATCCAACTCTACACTTCTCTCTTCCTCCCCTATCCAACACAACGCTTCCCTCTTCCTCCTCTACCCAACACTAAATTTCCCTCCTCCTCCTCTACCCTATGCTACACTTCCCTCTTCTTCCTCTACCTAACACAACACCTCACACAATTATTTTCCCCTACCTAAAGTACCTACATCCAAAAGGGACTATGATGTGAAAAGCATATTATTTCACAGCACAGGTCATCAGCCCTGACCACCCGCCAATGACTGGTCATCATTCATCTTTTTATTTTTTATATTTTATGTACTTCACACTGTACAGCAGCTAAAAGAAGTATCTGTGCATACAACATGAGAAGGATTTTTTTTTTAATGCAAGGGGAACTGAAGGCCAGAACCCGCATGACTGTTCCCTCCGTGAAAAAATAAAACCAAACTGAGAGAGAAATTCTAGAGCCATTCATTTTGAGATACCTGGACACACTGCATTTAAGACTGTAGATTTATGGTGATAATTTCAGGGGCATCACGTCTGTAATACTGTAAGTAGCATTATGATATTATTCACACCTGCATATTTTCTATCTATCTATTGCCAGACGCCTTAATCCCAAACGGGGTGGCAACAAATGCCTCCATGTCGCCCTGTCCTCCGCCATTTCACTGCCCTGCTCCCAACTCACACCTCCCTCTCTCATATACTTCTCCACTCCATCCCTCCATCTCATCCTCGGCCTCCCCCTCCCTCTCCCCCGCTCCACCTCACTCCCATACACTCTCCTCGTCAGTCTCTCACCCTCCATCCTCTCCGCTTGGCTAAACCAACTCAGTGTGTTCCTCCTAACGCTTCCTATCACATCCACATCACAATGCTCCTTTATATCCTCATTTGTCAGCCTGTCGCTCCATGTGACGCCACAGGCTCCTCTTAAATAACTCATTTCTCGTAAAAGCCTGACTTTCCATTTCTCTAGTGGCTTATGGCTTATATCTTCCAGTAAATGGTAACCACTCTTTCAGAACAGCATATAATTTCCCTTTTAGTAAGTGATATGGCCTCCACAATAAGTGTTAATACTGTGACATGTGATACTGCCACAAGCAAGCCCTGCCAGGGCTCATAACCTGCAGTGGGATGTTTTGCAAATCAAGTTCCTTAATAACAAACTTGGTCTTATGATTCAATTATGTGGCATTCAGTGTCAAGGCAATTTGTATGCAATAGTTCCAGGACTATTATAAATCCATTTGGTCACTTTTTATTACTCCTTTCCTTTCCAGGTGGCTTTACATTGAGCGACAAGCCTAATGGTTTCCATAAGCCAGGAAACCATTTACAATGCTGGATAGTAACCACATAACCAACCCATACATGTTCCGTATATGTCAACCGTGGGTTGGCAGAGGGCTAATGCCCCTCCTTGTAAAATAACCAACTTGAAGACAAACGACCACCCCTTATGGGATTAAGCCATCTGGCTATAGATAGACTAATAATCCAAATATTAGCTGTGGTAAGAACTGTCTCCCTACACTGAGAGAGTAATTATAAAGCATTTCTTATAAAGCAACACTAAACAGAGGTGGGTGAGATCATGTATATCAACCCTCCTGGGATATCCCTTGTTACATTCAGAATTTTGGGAACACTGACCCCCTCCTGCACAGATACTTGTTCTATCTACTGTATACACTCACTATCCAGCAACTACACCCATTCAAAATGTACAATGGTGCTTCAAAAATATCTGTTCTCATCCTACACCCAACACTAACTTTCACAAAGGTACATCTGATAATTTTTTTTTCTCCCCCCTTAAACAGCCCTCATTCACAAGGAATTGTGCTGTGAAAGTATATGGAATTTCACAGTACAGGTCATAAGCTCTGACCACCCAAACTATTCGCAGTCTGCTGATGGCTATGGCTGTCAACTCTTTTTTTTTTTCCCCCCCCAGATTGTACATAGCTACTACCTATACATATATTACCTATACACACAAAGCTATTACAACCATCCAAAAATATCCAGCCAAACAGGAACCTTCAAAAACCATCACCAGACATCCACCCTTCAGACACAACCCTACCCAGAGAAACATGAATACACCTATTCTCTCTCTCCCTCTCTTTACTCTAACTTGGTCTAAATATGTCTTGTGCTCTCTCATGAATGCTGAGTTGAAAGAATACAGTATATAAGCACTAAAATGTGATGCTGGTTATGAAGAAATGCTATAGAAAGACTGTATTCAAAACCTACACTACACAGAGTGCTTCAAAAACATATGTTCTCATCCTATACCCAACACTAAATTTCACAAGGATACACATTTTTTTCCTACTCCCTTAAAACGGCCCCCATTCCAATGGAACTGTGCTGTGAAAAGCATATGGAATTTCACCAGTACGGTAACCTAAGTGCAGATCCGCCAGTGGCTGTGGCCGTCATCCACTTTTGTTTTGCTTTGTTTTTTTAATTTTATTTCTACTACTTCAGACAGTACATAGCTACCACCTAGATATACATGGCCACTACAGCCACACAACACAAGCTGTCAACATCAAGACACACTCACCCTTCAGACACAACCACACCCACAGAAACACAATTACACCTATACTCTCTCTAACTTGGTCTAAAAATGGCTTATGCTCTCTCCTGAATGCTGAGTTGTACGAATACAGTAAACAAGCATTAAAATATTAAGCCTGTCATGGTGAAAAACTATGGAAAGAATGTAGGTCTAATATTCTGTTTCGGCCAGTGGGAAATGTAAAAAAAAAAAAAAACTGCAAAAACATGAAAATTTGTACCAAGTTAGAGTGAAATGAGTATAACCAGACTTCAGCACAATCATCCTCTTTCTCAACTTCAGTGCCAACACAATATACAACTTACAGACAATACACTATGCCCACACCGTAATGCCTCCTGCCACACCACAACACTCACATTTACCACAGTGTAATGCCTCCTCCCACACCACAACGCACTCACCACACACATGCACCACACGCACTATCACACCACACTACCAGAAAACACTCACCACATGTACCACAGCAAAAGGCCTCCTCCCACATTACACCACACTCACCACACTACCACATCATACAATCCTTCAATGTATATCTTTGGGACTGCCTGGATTTCTGTAGTTAATCAAGTGGGATTACAAGCCAAGATTTACTAATACATAGCAAATATTCTTCAAAACTGCATAATCTTCATCTAATAGGTTTACCATCTACTGACAAAGGAAATTTTTCATGAGAATTAATGTCTGCTTGAAGAGAAGGTGGGGGGAAAGACTGTCAATACAGGTGATGGGAGGTTCAGAGGCCTGTAATGATTTTTAGAACTAGGGCAAGGTTTCTCTCCCAATTTCTCTTTCTCTCTCTCTTTCAATTTTATTTCCAGTGAACACGGAATCAAGAATGAACAAGCTTTAAAGTGGGAGAACTATCAGTACCATGCCTAGTGAAGTGGATTAATCATCATCATCAGCATCCTCTTTGTAACAAATTATTTTTCAATCATCATTGTAACCATTTTTTTTCTTTTTCAAGCAGTTACTCCCTGTTCATTTATTTTTTTTGACATATGGATGAAATGTACTGGGGCCATAAAGCAAAGAGGAAACCCAATAGAGAGAGAAACTAGCCAACTGCAAGCCCAATGAAATGGCTCATACACTTTAACTCGCCATTCAAATCCAAAATCCTCAACACGCACACATGCACAAATGCACGCACGCACGCGCGCGCACGCGCGCACACACACACACACACACACACACACACATGGGGGCATCACACATCCTTGCTCACTCCAACACTGATATTAAACCACTGTCATTTACATACTTCACTCTCACTACCTCTCTAGAATCATAAACCACCACAACCTAATCCAAGACACCAACATCATCACAAACACCCAAACTATACACAGACAAAGAAAATGCAACAATGTAGGAGAAACATCAACAGCATAGCCTAAGAAGATGCATAATGATGGTTCTAAACTGCATACCAATTGGCTGTGATGTTGGAGACCTTACAACTTTATACAACCTAAGTCTGCCTAACTTAATATTGCATACTGCACAAAATAATCTGCTCATCACATAATATTGCTGATTTCTGAGATGTCATGGATTAATAGACGACAGGGGCCTGACAGACAGTTTTTGCACATGCTTAGGAAAATATGGCAAATGACTGTGTAGTATGAAACAGTATATCAAAACAGTTCAGCCAATTGGGTTAAAACACCTGAAGATGACATTAAAGTGGCACATTTTCCCACTATTAGAAATAAGAATAGAGATCAAAGTTAACATACCGGTATTACATTTCAACACAGACATAACTTGTCAGTTTATTTTCATCTAACAAAACGAGGCAACTTTTATAACTTCAGTACTAAATCACTGGTGTATAAAATTCAGTAAGCCTTAACGATGAGGTAGGAATCAGCCTCCTTGGTTACTAGTCAAATTAACTCTCCACTCTGACTACATCTGGCCATCAATTAAGATGTTATGAATCTCTGTGGCTACATAAACTTTGATAAGCCTTAGTGATGAAGTAGGGGAGAGTCTTCTTGGTTACTAGTCAAATTAACTCTCCAGTCTGCCTGCACTTGGCCAAGCTAAGAGGTTATGAATTTCTGTCAGGTGAAAACAAACTGACTACACAATAAATCAAAAGAAATTAAATGGCACCAAAACACATACTAACATCAATATATAAACGTACAGTCGGCCACAGGAAAAAAAAAAACTATTAATAAAAATGTAAACCGTATTAACAACAAATGTTCGAATATACGAAGGGAAAAATCTCAACTTATTAATCTCCGACATAAATGAAGGGAATCAACTCAGAATGATTGTTATTCTTGGATATAAATAATGAAAAACAACTTTAAGATGCTCATTAATCTTTGACATAAAAAGACGTTAACTAAGGATGCTTGTTAGTTTCTAATTTCTCAGTGCTATTCAGGGTAGATTTTTTTTTTTAATGCAAAGAAGGAGAAACTGAAAAAAAAAAAATAATAATAATAATAATAATAATTTTGAGATTCCTGCACACATTGCATTTTAATGACTGGAGGCCATAGGTAGAAGGAAATAAGAGACTGAGAAGACAATTTCATAACTGACATTGCATTTAAAAGACAGGAGGTTGTAGGCAGAGGGGAAATACAGACTGAGGAAGACAGTTTCATAGCTGACCTGCTGCCAATTGAAATCTTCCAAACAAGGACTAGAGATGCCTATTTTTTTCCTGTGGCAGACTGTGCAATACATCACTATGACATGGCAATAATAAAAATGCAAAAATAACACACCATTACATGAAAACAGGCATAAAAATATATAACACAACCAATATCAATACTTCACATACCTGGTAGGATAAGCTATGCAAAACACCTATTTTTTTATTGCCTGGTAAAAAATCACAATTGCTTACCAGAAGTCCTTTTATTTGCCACACTTATTTATGATCTATTGGGCTGATAATACATGTTGTTGTGGTGGTCCCAGGTTCATTTTAACTAAAAAGAATCATAGTCAATGCTAGAGAAACTAAATACTGCAATTTACTGAAAGAAAGGCAATATGAGCTTTAGGGTGGCAGTTAAGCTCTAAACTTATCATTACAACACAGATTATCCTCTAATAATCTGTTTCAGACATGTGTGCGCATCTTACTACAAGCAGTCTACTTTGGAAAATGACATGCATATATCCTTAGCAAAATTTCTCAGCTCATTTAGCAACATCTCATTGAAGAAGCTAGATGATCAGCACACACATAGAAGCTACAAAACAAATGACACTGTTTTGATTAGCCCGGGAGCAAATACTGTATCGGCAAAAATGCTGAAATTGACGCTATATCAGTTCAGAGAAGTGGTTTGGTTACAGCACTACTATAGAGGAATACATGACCACAGCAACAGCAACCCACAATTTACTGAAACGCAACACAGGGCTGACCATATATAACTTGTGGGAATAGCTCAGTCTGCTGGTATGGGGGATGCAGGTATTTTGACAGTTTTCAGAGATGCTGTAGCTATTCAGTTATGCTCTGTCTTACTGGGGATTAAATTACAATCTTTCCTTTGTAAATTCTGGTTGAAACAAGACTGTAACATGGTGCTAGTCACAAAGAAGTGCTACAGAAAGGATGTTAAGCCACAGTGCTATCGTATTCTGCCCGTGAGGTATGGGAAATAAATCTGCAAAAGGGCAAGTATCTCATGTCTCCGTGTGTCATGCCTCTGTGTCATATCCTGTCATGTTGTGTGTCATGTCTGTGTATCATGTCTCCTTGTGTGTCAGGTTCTGTGCATCATGTCTGTGTGTGCCATGTTTTTGTGTCATGTCTGTGTGCATCATGTTTCCTTATGTTGTGTTTTTGTGTCGTGTGTGTGTGTGTGTGTGTGTCATGTCTGTATTATGTCTCCTAGTGTCATGTTTTTGTGCTGTCATGTCTGTGTGTATCATGTCTCCTTGTGTCATATTTCTGTGTGTTATGTCTATGTGGTTATTCGATTTGTATATGGAAGGAGCTATAAGAGAGACAACAGGTAGGGAAGTGAATATATTGGAGTGTTTAATGAGAGAGGGTAAGGTGTGGAAACTTCCTGAACTGTTGGCTGTTGATACTGTATTGTTAAGTGAGGATGAGTGTGAACTGCAAGGCTTGGCGAATGAGTCTGTGGGTGTATGTAGGAAATGAAATCTTAAAGTGAATGTATATATGAGTAAAGTGATGGTCTTTGAGGGAAATGACATCACAGCATACATAGTGAGACTTGATGGTGATGAAGTGCAGAATGAGTGTATCCAAGTGCTTAAGTACTGTGATAAGTAAGGATGGAAGGAAATGTCTGAAAGTGTACAGCAGGATAGAAAATTTGCTGGATCACTGAAAGCAGGGATAAGGAATAGGAAAGTGAGCATGGAAGTAAAAGTCACTGCATGACAGTATTTACATACGGAAGTGAAGCTTGGATCCTGCTGGATGGACACAAGTCATGGGTGAGAGCAGAGGAAATGACAAGTGTAGCGTGTGGAGTTTTAAGGACAGACAGACAGACAAATGAGGAAGTAAAGAAGCACTGTGGTGCTGTTAGAATACTTGGAGAAAGTTTGGCCATGTAGAGAGGACAAAGAATGAGAGACTGACTAAAAGTGTATGTGGGTGAGGTGGAGGGGGAGACCAATGATGAGATGGATGAAGTGGAAAGATATATGAGGGAGTGGGGTGGAAGTAAGCATGACAGTGATGCCTGGATCCTGTTGGAAGGACATAAGTCAAGAGTGAGAGCAGGAGAAATGAAGGAGTGTGTGGAGTTTTATGGACAGACAGACAGAGTCAAATGAGGAAGTAAAGAAGAGTTGTGGTGCTGTTGGAAAAATACATTGAGATGGTTTGGCCATGTAAAGAGGATAGAGAATGAGTAACTGACTAGAAGAGTGTATGTAAGTGAGGTGCAGGGAGAATTGAGGGGGGGTGAGACTAAGGCTGACACAGAAGAATGGAGTGGAGAGATAAGAGGGAGGAGGGTGTAAGCTGGGGAGAGGCCAGCCAAATGGCAGAAGACAGTGACATGGAGTTAATTTTGTTTGTGTCTGGCAATAGATGGTCAGAGGATGGCAAAAATTTCTGCTTACTTACAATGACTGAACTTTATGCAATTACTGGAAGCAAATGCAAGATATTTGATTACCAGATAAAAATAATGCAAACAATGGATGGAAACAAGCAATCACTATAAAGTAAGAAAGGGTCATGGGAAACAGAAAATGATGCAGGGTAGAGATGGTAATGCTGACTGAGCCATACACCACATCAATCATTATTATAATCAACAAAATCATTATAATAATCAACATCAGCCATTATCATTATACTCATCATTGCAAACATAATCATCATCCTCACCTCTTCTTCCCATCTAAGGATGGGGTAAGGTATGGTCCAACAAGCAACCTCTTCTTCCCATCTAAGGATGGGGTAAGGTATGGTCCAACAAGCAAGGACAAAACATGGGATCAGACATGTTATATATGAACCACCCTGTATTTTTTAGCATCTGTGGCATATAACCAGGACTTCCTGCATCTTTTTGTGATGTACAGGCATGTGCAAAAGTATGCCAACAATACTCTGCCAGTACTAACTTGTATTTGATATTTATCACTCTTCCCCAAATGACAAGCAAGTAGCATTCTTTCTCATACTCTGTTTACTGATGCCTGGAACAGACACCTTCCATCAGGTAATGAAGTTGACAGGTTATATTAACATCCATCAGTTCCTGTACAAGCCCCCTAACGAAGGAAGGTGGACTATGAAAGAACAGAAACTTTGGTCTACAGTCCATACCACATACAACATTTCAAACAACACCTTCCATTGCTACAGCCGGCAGAGAAGTGTCTAGCTACATATTTTGCTCACGCTAAGGTCAGGAGTCTTGGTACATTTTATAGCCTGCAGCTGCGTACAGCTGGCCAGTTGTCTCTAACCTTAGTCGCTTTACTCGAACCTGGCAAAGACGTCTCCTTTCAGTTCATCTGACAGCGGGAGGAAATGAAATAGGTTGTTTGATTTGACCACTAACCAAGGAAATTCATTTCTGCCTCGTAACTACTGTATGGCTAGATGAATTTAAGCAAAGTGAGCACCTTGTGACTACATTAAGTGACAGGCCAAGTGGCTTCTTGCTACCCAGGATATAATTTACAACACATTGTGGTGTAAGGAGTTAAGGCGTTCCAGCTGGATATGGCCCCATAAGGTATTACATAAGTCAGTAGCTAGTCTCAGGTCTCTTGCAAAAAGGGGAAACACAACGTGGTTATTGCAAGCAAGGGCTGCGTGCATGTTTCCTTATATAATCATCCACCTGTGTGTCACTTATCCTTCCAACATAAGCAATGAAGACCCCTTCTCTTTATCAAAAATTAGAACTCCAGAGCCCCGCACATACCAATGTTGTAACCGATATATATCATGGCACACACTGGTGGGTTGTGTGTACTGTGAAAAGAGTTACCCACCCACCCAGCCATCCCCCAATCCCTGAAAACCACTAGTAGCAAAGGGACCTGGGGCCAAGCTACACGACAGTAAAACAGCAACTAATTCAACAAGAAATTTATTATTTTTACGTTGCAGACTTTTTGTTCATTTACTATCAGCGTAAAACTTTAATCTCCTCCAGTCTCAGATGGCACTAATTTTTTACACGCGTACCGGTATTTCGCGTTCCTACTTCCAGCATAAAATTTTATGAACTTACATATTATTCAGCAGCCTTATGTCATATATGGTAGTCGTTCTTACACACACTTGTTACGGTACTAATCTTAATCTTCTAGCACATTTATAAAAGTACGTCCAATTTCCATCTGATGTTAAGAATACTGTAATTGCTTTTCTTGCCACACATGCTGTGATGGAATGATAAGGTTAATTACAGATGTGGGGGAATCGATAGGGCCCAGGTTTGTAAACAATGAGTAACGCCAACACTGCAGGGTCGATTGGTGTGGATGACTGAAACGGAAAATGTAATGGCAGCCTCGGAATTTCAGTGAATAATCTCAGGGAATTCTGAGTGAAAAAGTATATTGGTAAGTGGAGGGTTTTGGAAAATTGACAATCAGATTCTGAAAGTTGCATTATATACCAGTACAGCGTGTTAATCTAGTATGCTTATCTGAAGTGTTTGAAATGAAACAACTGGGCAAACCACAGGCTATAAACATCTGTCCACTGCACATCTAGTAATATACCTTAATAATAAAAAGTAATAATAATAATAATAATAATAATAATCATATCATATGCATAATTCAGTGGGGTGTCTTTTAGGTGGCACAGGAGGCTTGCTAAGAAATTATGTTAGGAAATCACCACAGCCACAAAGAAGACAAGCCACTTCCACTGAACTAACACCAGACATAGATCAACTGAGAGAAATACTGTATTAGTGGTCAAAGGCATCAAAAATAATGTGGGGAACATTTCTGTCTATCTATCTCAAAATTCTTGCAATCTATCTGTCCAGCTAACACTTATCAAGCAATCTATCTATCTATATGTATCTTGGTATTGTTTATCTATCTGTGTCCTTGTCTATCTAGCAATCTATGTATGTGTAATGTTTATCTATCATTGTACTTGTCTATCTACCATCCATGTGTATATGTGTAATGTCTGTGTACCTGCCTATCTATTTATCTGTCTATCAACTTGACATAATGGTGAGATGATGCAACAGCTTAGCAAGGAGACATGCTAATCATGAAAAAGTGCATTTGAAAAGGTTTCAAAACTATCTGCTACTGGTATACCTGGGAAATCTGCTTACTGTACTCTTGTTACTCTCACCTGGCATAACTCAGCAACAGTTTATCAAATAACAGAAAGATATTCATGAAGAAGCGCAATGGGATGAATGCAGACCTGCAGTACTGTGTTATTCTATCACTGAGCCACATGAAAAAAAGCTGGTGGAGGGACAAATCCTGGGCCAAGTTAAGGCACAAGAACTATGGCAATTGAGCACACACTAATATAAAGAAAAACACACACAAAAAAAAGATCATTATTATCCTTAGACCTCCAAGAATCACTCTCAGCTGAATAAATCCATCTGGTGTTAGTCGGAATAAAGACAGTTGCTCTCCCACTTACGAACATTTGAGCTATGAACTATTGTTGTTGATTAGATTACTGACTTACCAGCTTGGGATTTTATTAGACCTTGTGGTAGGTATTGTTCCTGTAAGCTGCTGGCCTGATAGTGCCAGGAATTGATTCCTGGCACTGCATCATCCTACCATCATCATCATCATCATTCATAAGCAAGCAAAATTACTACAGTACCTAGATTAAGTTAGCTGGCCTTACATACCCTATTAGTGGAATGATCTAGTTATTGAGCCTTGCACTGTCACTGATCACAATTATCAAAATCATTAGGCATTAATATTATCATCAACTCAACCTCCTTTTCCCACCCAAGAATGGGGTAAGGAATTCTCAATTAAAACTTCGTAAGTAGGGGAGCAACTGTTAACATACTCTGTACACCTCAACGTAGCTTAGAAGTGATTTAGAATGAATGCAGAGCCACAGTATTAATATCCTTGTCTTGCTCTGCTTCTAAGCAATGGGATTAGGCCGCCAAAGGACAAAATTCTCTGCCAAGTCAAGATGGACGAACCAAAATTTGTGTAACTCACAATTCAGAAGGATGCTAGTAGCTGTAGCTGTAGTACTGTAGTAGTAGTAGTAGTAGTAGTCGTAGCAGAGGTGTACTGATGGCCTAGGGGAATCTTTTCTGGAAGGTCAGTGGTATTTCCCCAGAGGTTAGAGGCCACTATATACCAAATTGTAAATAAACACTAAGCCAGCAGCAGCACCCTCAGGGTGGTAGCAGCAGCAGCAGCACCCTCATCATGGCAGCAGCAGCCCCATCATGGCAGCAGCTGCAGCACCCTCAGCTGGCGCGGCAGCAGCAGCAGCCCCATCATGGCAGCAGATGCAGCACTCTCAGCATGGCAGTGGCAGCAGAAGCCCCATCATGGCAGCAGCAGCACCCCAATCACAGCAGCAGCAGCAGCAGCACCCTCAATACAGTAGCGACAGCAGCAATCACACCATTAGCTGGAACAGCAGGACAGCAACTCGTGTGGCACAGGCTGCCCCTGAAAATATGGCACATTTTTAGGAGATAATCTCAGGTCTATTGATAATTTAACCCTCAAATTCAGGTCAGTTGATAATTTAACCCTTTGTCTGTGGAGGAGTTCAATACACATCTTAATTAACTCCCATAGTACTGGTGCTGCAGTGGCACAAATAGAATGGGGGATGAGGGAGGGGGGGTGGGGGGCTGCCTGATCATACTAACATTTCTTAATCCCATCCCTATCCCCCAACAGGAGAATGGTGGACTAGAGAAGGGTAGTTCTGCCTGCAGTCCACTGGGTCCATATTCTGATGAGCCTGGTGTTGCAACTACAATTGCACAAGACCTAAGATGAACTGATCCATTCTATGTCATTTGTCTGGCTCATTTCCCTATTTATAGTCCCTCATATACTTCTTTATTCGTGGAAAAGAAATTGGTGGACTGCAACAGATAAGCAACATCATGCCTGCAGTCCATTGAGTTCCCATTTCAGATAAGCCTGGGGCCACAACAACTACAACAGCTTGGGGAAAAGAGGCATATCTCCTTTATAGGGAGAAAAGGAACTTTAAGTCTTCTATCTATCTACCTGTCTACCTATTAAACATAATGTATAAAGATGCTGCTGCTAATAATTTAAAAAATTAATAAATAAATATCAATACCAGTTCTGTACTACTACTAATAGTGTATAAACCCTGACAGTCTTAATCCTGCAGGGGAGGGGGGGAAGTCATGACAGAATTATCTCAATGTTGCCCTGTGCTCTGCTATCAAGTTGCTCTCCCCCCAACTCACACCATATATAAAAGGAATAAAATTTTCAAGCAGAAAACCTTAGGCCATATTATTTAGGGGCTCATGAGGCCTCTCAGCACCTCTTCCTGGGAAACTTATTTTGAGCGTTACATCTCTGTGTTCTCGTGGGTATTATTTACATAATTTTTAAGGTACAGGAGAGGTGGAACTTTTACAAAGTAGCCTACAGTAAAAGTCCTCATTTGGAAACTGCGGGACCAAGCAGGTGCCAAAAGAGTAGAAACTGTTGAATGACCGGGAAACCCTGCCAAAAATTTTCTAGCAATCATGGTCGGTCAACCCAATGCAATCAGTGTCTAGCAAGTATTATTGGTCAACTCTAAACACAAAATATTTAATAAGCAACTTACATTTAATGCATTTGATGATACAATACACAAGAACTTATCTTTACCTTGGTGTATTTACATATGTACGCTGTAAAATAGCATGACAATGTTTCCAAATTGTTGAAAGGTCCCGCTCACAATGCCAGACACTCACAATCATGATGGCCAATTGCGCATGCAGTGGTGGCAAGCAGAAATCTTCAAAAGCGCTAAGCTCAACTTTAAAATGAGCTAAGTTGTAAATTAACTGTTCAAAATTTCACGCTAAATTGGACTTCAAAATGCGCTAGATATATAAGAAAATCTAATATTTACTGGTGCTATATTATTATGAAAAGTGCTAAATTATTATGAAAAGTGCTAGATCTAGCGCTAACAATGCCAAATTGGCAACTACTGTATGAGCGCATGGGTACCAGCGATGTGCTGGCGACCCCATAACAGGTGCTAATCAGCTCAGAATAGCAGAGAACTTCCGTAATGGGACTATTTTTAAAAATCGTTGAAAGACTGGAAATACCGTAAGACCAGATGCCAGAGAGGACTTTTACAGTATATGAACAAGGAGAGGATTTAGAAAAGAAAAAAAAATCCAATCACCCCATGAAGGTAGACCCTTACTTACCAAAGAGTGGAGACAGATGGTAGGATGAATACTGTATTACCTTAAATATAGTATTACTATGGCTTTCTTCTTCCCCCTTCCATCTCTCTGCAGGCAGTTTCCATAGCTGAGTCAACTCACACACCTGAAAAATACATTATACATTAGTCCTTTCCTTCCAAACCTTGATTAAGCCCCTCATGCAACGTAAGTTTTCAGTAAGTGTTTGTGACACGATCAGAGACAATGCCAAAAGGGCAGGCTAGACTTGCGCACAAGGCAAAATATTCCCATGTACTTTATTTGCCTCAGAAATTGGTTATAATGGTATAAATTGTATACCTTCATCTTCCCTGATGTTTATACTATAAGCCAATCATAAAACACAAAACTGATGAGTAAAAGTACAGGTACTCTTAAAGTACCGAAACGAGGTGAGAATACAGGTACTGTTGTTCAACAGTGAAAATAACTGCCCTACACTCTAGCAGAAAATTTTGCCTGCATAATGCAAGAGCTAAGCATATGTCTAGATGCAGAACTTCACAAGCTTTCGCATGGTGTTGTCAGAATTCTGATACGATCAGTAGTTTTCATGTAAATCGCCAAAACTTGTGCGTCCCCCCCTACCTCAGGCAGAAAACCAAGGGAATGCCGATTGGCCTGGAAATAGACACCCTTCCCCATGATGCACCAAATATTGATGCATTTCATACTAAAACATAATTTTAGGTGAATATTTTTGTCCAGAAATGCCTTCAGACCAACACTGGAAAATGTGTCATAGTGTGTCATCAGTTCCTCTTTAGACCAACATTATTTTGACTTGTTTTGAGTTGTCATGCGCGATGGAGTTTAAAATGATCTGGTTGATAGCAAAAACAATATTATCAAGGGACAACAAGAGTTAAATTACATGGCAGTGCCAAATGCAAAATGTCTTTAAAAATCAATAATTAAAAAAAATCCAGACTGCAGTCCACCAAGTTTATGTTGAATGAACCTGGAGTGACAAGAATGGAATCCACATACAGTATACACTGGCATATTAAAGGAGCAAAAACTTTCATCAAATGCTGAAGTAATCTGTCTTTCAGTACAAAGAATTAAAGAAATCATACACTGTATACCACACTCTAGGGGTTGTTGTTTATCAACCTGTCTACCTGGATAAGCAGACCCATCAACCACAAGCAAGCAACTGCCCCTGTAGGGTTGTCCCGTGCTCACCACAATAAAATGTGGAGAATAGAGTGAAGGTTTGGTCCCTGGATGGATGTTGCATTTGCTTCTCTCCACCCAGTTACAGGGACACCATAGTTGACTTCACTTCACCGCATAAAATGGTTACCAGTACAGCAAAAGTCCTTTAATCCGATTGCCAATATTCCAAATTTTTCAAGCTGGCACCGAAATCCCCCTAGCAGCAAGGAATGGAAACAAACAAGGAGGATGGCATTTACCCGCCAATTTCAATTTATGCCTGTGCCCTGTCTAACGCTCTTCTGATAATTCCGCTTGATTTTCAGACCAATTAGTGACCACAACAAAGTAGTAATGGCTCCCAAAGCTTCTACCAGTCGTTGTGGAAAGAAAACTGCTGAATGAAAGCATGGGACACTAACAATGTGATAAACTCAAGGTGACATTATTCATTTAACACTTTTGTGGTCACAACCCCCTGCAGCCAGTAGAACCCTGCCACTTTCCCCCCACTCCCTGCTCTTTCTCCTTCCTACCCTGCTGAGCGCTTGTTTTTTCTTTTTTGACCGTTTTTTTCACCCTAAAATATTTGGATTAGCAGATTTGTTTTTACACCATTAGGAAGCTCACGTTGCAGAATAAGATGAGAGAGAAAAGAAAGTGACACTGCATAAAGTAAACTGGTTATAATGAGTATAGGTTGAATCAGCACATAAAAATGTTGATGCCACTTTTTGTCTAAGGGTCTTTTGGCCATGCTTTCAAATTTTCCCATGAATGAAAATAGTATAACCAAAATGGAAAGTGTTAATGATCATGTACAAATTTCTAATTTTTGCACAGGTCCCTCCTTAAAAAAAAAAAAAAAAAAAAAAAAAAAAAAGCTAGGAGCCTCAGTCCCCTGCCATTCGGATTAAAGTACTTTTACTGTATATGGTTGCCGCCCAGAGATGTAAATGTTTTCCAGGGTTACAGGAAATCACTAGGCTTGTTACTCAGTAAGGAGCCACCGGAAGTGGAACAAAAATGAAAGGAAGGAAATGGTGAAGCAGGAAGAGATGAGGGCAGATAGAAGGAAGAAATAGGCAGCACTACATCAAGTGGGTGGATGATGGTTGTCACCATCTACCATGACACTCCTGGGGTGATAACTATAATCATCATCATCCTGACCTCTTTTCCTATCCACTGCAGCATCAACCTGTCTCACCAACTCTTACCTTGGCCTTGGTCACCTAATGGTGGTTCTCCATGCTACTCAATCTCTGGTAGACTCCCTATTCAGTCCCTTTTCCCTGAGGTCACACTCTATGACCTCATCCCAGGTCTTTTTTGGTCTGCCTCTTAACAACCCTACCCCCAACATTCACACCTCTCACCTTCTGCACCCAACTGTTTGGTCTGCCTCTCACAACCCTACCCCCGACATTCACACCTCTCACCTGCACCCAACAGTCACCCCCCATCCTCTTGACATATCCAAACCATCTCAATCTACCAATCCTCATCACTGTGTTTTTATATAAACATATTTTTATACCCTAACTCCTGTTGCAACATTCATCAACTTTTGCATTAAGATGAGAAAAGTGTATGTGAGTGAGGTGGAGAAGGCGGCCAAGGATGAGATGGAGGGATAAAGTGGAGAGGTATATATATGAGAGAGGGAGATATGAGCTGGGAGCAAGGGAAATGGCAGGAGACAGGGCGACATGGAGGCTATTTGTTTGTGGCCACCCCTTACTGGACTAAGGCGTCCGGCAATAGATAGATAGTAATTACCATTGAGGTAGCTTTGAAAAGTTGCAGAAAGGCATAGTTTTGAAGATAGTAACTATCAAACCAGAAGTTTTACAAAGAAACTGTGGCAAGTGGCCACTCGCCATGTCAGAATTTCAGGCTGATTTGGTTCCATAATCAATCCGTCACTAATCGTTTGTCCCTACTAACCTAACTTAACCTGTGTACACCCTTACAGTCACTATCAGTTCAAAGGTTGGCAAAATATATATATATATATATATATATATATATATATATATATATATGTATTAATTTTTTAAGAGGTGGTTCTGCCTCCTTAAGGATCAGCCTGTTGTGGCTACAGTGCCATCTGTTTCGGGCCGCTTGTTTGCCTGGAGGTTCATGAGCTCCTTGGTCCCGTGGCCCAACCAGGTGAGTGGACTATGGCAGAGGATGTACTCAGGCACATACAAAGTTATGTACAAACGAATACTTCTTCATCCATGTAATGGCCTACCGCTGTGAATGTAATTCTAACTATCCAAGTACCCTGTTTGCTTTCCCTGCTAATTTGAAGATATGAAGCGAGGGTTTCAAAGCTGGGGTTAACTACCAGTACATAAATGAAGGAAAAGAAGCTAGACACAAGGGAATGTGAAGAGAGAGCGTGAAAAAAAAGCGGACGTGGACCATTGGCGAGTGGTAGCTTACGGCATACAAGCCTCACATAATACACTTAACAAAACACTTACCTCCAGCAAAAGGTAGTCCAAAGGGTTCTAGGCATCTTCAGGCAGGAGTGATTATACTTGCAAGAGGAGAAACATGCCGTGAAACGCCAACACAATCAAAATAAAGAGATGACACTACACTCCTCCTTCGCCGGTTTTAAAGATGGCAGCTAAAAAATTGAAAGTCGCTATGCGCATTGGGTATGCGGCCACGCCATTTACGGCGTTTTTTCAAGCCTAATACTAGAAAGCCTCCCTCATATGAAATAAAAGCGTAACGTGAATCAGCAACACATTACCTCTAAAGTCAGGGAGACCAAGGAGCCCAAGGCTAGGTCAATATAGCCATGTGAACGATGGCGTAGTTACTTCTTGCCACTTGCAGATGTTTTTCTTTTTCTTTTAACTTCGTAGAGAATTTCCTGTCGTGAAGGTAGATGTAGACTTAATTAACTTCATTAATAAGTGGCCTTCCTAATTACGGTAAAATCGTCTAAACGGTATACTTTTCTGCGTGAGCTTTAACGAAAACGATGCTTTGAGAGAAGGAAATGTGTTTATATATGGGGCTATCTTTATACATGCATACGCACATATACTGTATGCATCTAAATTATATTCAAGCTGTATATGTCTGTGCGTTTGCTCGTTTCTTTCACGAGAACGGTAATGGATATCGATCTAACTCTTTTTGCATTAGGTTGGGGTAAGTTCAAGGAGTGTCAGAAAAATACCTCACAAAAATTTTGGCGATCGCGCACAACGCGACAGCGCCAAACTGTCGGAAATCGTAACATGCTAAAACCATTTTTTGGGCATTTTGACCAGAAATGGTCATTGTGGGCTCAATACCAGTATGGAAACAATGATAATGGTACTTGCATCATTTTGTGATGGAAAGGCTAATCGTTAGTCCCACAAATTTTTGTGGGCATGCACTAGTATAACAGTTGCATAAGACTTCATTGCTATGCATGTTATTTCAGCTGATTTTCATCACTTTTTTTTTTATGATGTAGTATCGTGCTTCCTTACTGCATTTGTAAGTGTACTGAACATGATAATTTTTGCTCCATGTAGCCTATGTGTCACTGTATCCCTTTGCTCTCATGAACCCTTCCTGCTTGGCCTTCAGCGACATGCCCCAGAATGTTGTGGTTTGTGCTGAAAGAGAATCTAAATAAAAAATAGTCGACCCATGCTCCTCAAGTCACTTGTTATGGATTCAAATGATCCATATGGCATCTAGCCTTTATTCCAATAGCTGGTGCTTCAGAGAATGTACCAGTTTACTACCAATGACCTTAAAGAGAAAGTCCCCCATTATTAAAACAGAGCACAAAGATGTATACAATCCCCTAACTTTTGCAAATAATTTCTGAAGCATATGATGATGGTACAATACATTTGTCTTTCGTATCATTACTGAATACACACAGTAATGTGGAATGTAGGCTGACACATATAAATAAGCCAGACCTCTGGGATAAGCTGCCCGTATACCTGTGGGTTACCCACTTAGTTAAATGAATCAAACCACAAGAGTAGTCTCCTTCCTTATTCCACATCTTTCACGAATCTGATTTTCTTATCCTATCCTTTCAATACAGCTCCCAAACAGTCCCATTTCCACTGCTCTCATGACTTTTCATACCCATGCCATACCAGTCTCGCATCCCATGTTATGGTGGACACTGACAGTATAATTATGGTCCTCTAGCAACATCTATACTTAGTCCTCTCTTTCATAACAAGGCTTTCACAGCACCTCGACCAACTTTCTGGAGCCATTATGCATTCCACTTCCTAACAAACTTGTATATCATCATCCTGCCCCTTTTTCCCTACCTGCAAATGGGGTGAGGTAGGATAAAGTAAAAGGAAAGAACATGAGTGGGAGAAATGAGCAACAGCATGCCCTATGAAACCTATCATACATGCATTCATGTACCCCACATCCTGGTTCCACCTGATAGGTACACTTGAACGGTTCATATTTTCCCCTCCTACACAGTCAATCCAACGACTGTCAAGTCAAAAAGGAGTGCCAGACCCATGTCATACACTCTTCCGTACAAAATTCATCCAGCCCGTACAATAGTTAGTAACCTGCCTTCTAAGCTGAAATGGTTTATCTTGTATAGTATTACACAGCTGTAGGCTACCACAAATCATACACAAAAATTCCAGTTGTCAATCCATGATTAATCTTGTATCACCTTATCAGGAGCACAGAGGCCTAGGGCAAGGTTACTCATGCTAAACATTTATGGCATGAGTAAACACTAGCTTGCCCTTGGGTGATATTATGTGAACAATAAATCCCAAACACACTCCAGATTTATGCACTAATGACTCACATCCCCATTGCACCACTAGACACCCTCAAGAGGGATATAAAGAATTATTAACAGATTTCATTTACTGGTACAGTATTAATACAGGTATTTATTTTCTATGGTATACTAAACTGCATATTGTATGGACAACAATGACTGGCAGAAGATCAATCACATATTTTATCAGCCTTACTTCTATTTTGTTACAACAGTTTTGAGGATAAAGACTGTTTCACAAAACTCAATGCACCAGAATAATTTTCTTCACATTGCACTCCCCAAACAGATCAGATATGATCTAAAATATTGTGCCTATAAAGAACTAGATACAGTATCTTTCTATCTTTGCATTTTCCAGTGGTGAGATATGGCACCACAGATTCCTCTTGCCATGAAAGTGCAAGAAAGATTACATTCAATGAATGATAATGGCACAAGAAAGCAATTCAAAATGATATTACATGTGAAAAGCTGCTTATCAATCACTTTATTCTAAAATGTATCCGACGTATAATTTCAAGAATAATATTGTCACTTAGGAAAATATATATTGGCCTGTGACAGGTACCCTACATTATACAATATAAATAACCATAAGACTGCAACTAGGCCTGCTAATAACTCCTTCAGTACAGTGATGTGTTTATCATGAAATTCTTGCTATCTCCAGATTATTGTTTTCAGTTCAGGAGACACATTTCAAACTGGAGGGGGTTAGATATACAGTATTCTACTTTAACATCTTTGCTACCAGAGTGCTCCTCTTTTCCACTAGGGTACTCCTCTTCTCTACTAGGCTGCTCCACTACTAGGGTACTCCTCTTCTCTACTAGGCTGCTCCTCTTCACTACTAGGGTACTCCTCTTCTCTACTAGGCTGCTCCTCTTCTCTACTAGGCTGCTCCTCTTCACTACTAGGGTGCTCTCTTAAGCTAAATAAAATACTGCTAGTGAAAGATTAAAATACAATAGGCAGCCTTTAAGTCACAGATATATTCCAAAGTATAATATCAAACATTTTTCCATACATTTGCTGGTGGTGTCAACACAGGAAGACTAACAAATCAGCCATAAAGGTAGCAAGAAAAGTTTTATGAGCAATTCTGTAGATGAAGCAGCTCCACAACGCATATTCTTGTCTGATGAGGAGGCTCCCTAACACCTCTTTTTTTGCTATTTATTTTCCAAACTACCCATTAATAATCTTTTTTATGTTTCTTACATCTATTTAATATCAAAACAGATTGCATGAATAACACACAAAAATATAGCAATGGAGCATACAGAAATAAACCAGCAAAGGATGAGGTGTTAGTAAGCTTCCTAACTGCACAAGAATATCATCCTAAGATTCTGTTCCACCTATTGATTTTATTCAGTGGACTATATCATGAAGGTTTGAGAGTGTTTGTATTGTTACTATTAATCCTCTCATGGCCAAAATAAACCTTTTCCTCTATGCAGTATTCTATTTCAGCTACTGCCTGAAAATATATACAGCCAAAAGTGTGTCAAAGAAACCTGAAACTACAAACTAGGAACATCAAACAAATGGCTTATAACAGGGACATAAGTACACTATGAAACACAACAGTTTTGATTCAGGATGGCATGATAAACTTATATTTGCCCTAGAAGAATATGTGGCTACCAGAGCAGTGTTTAGGCTACATATGTTTTTATACTTGCTGTGCTATTTTTTTTTTTTTCCTGTTTTTTCATGTGCTGTGCTAATCTTAATGTTTATGGTGTTTTGATGTGTACTGTGCAATGCCTGATTTTTATGCTGTTTTTATGTGTTTGTTTTAATGGGAGTTGTGCTAGTTTGTACCTGAGGCTCTTGTAGTTTGATTGATCTCCCTTTGGTCTGAAGGCAGCAAAATGATATGCATTCCTTACAAGTTTATTTTAGACAACCATTTATTGTTTATGCTTGTATTCTTCGCAAAGCATGTTTATATTAGTGAACCATGTATCGCTGATGCCTGTTGTGCTTAAAGTCAGATTAAACTCCTCAACACATGGACATCTTTTTCATTTTAAATAGGCTAAAAAAAAAAAAAAAAGCTCAGGAAAGATCTCTACCCTTCAAGGAGTTAATTTTTCATTTTTAGTTTACTCTTGCTACTTCCAGCCAATTTCACTCATTTTAGGCAGAATTTCTTGTTGTGAAGGAGTCAGTAAAGGCTGTCCAATACCCCTCTAGCCCCCCAAATCTCTCTAGTTTCAGAAATTTGTCTAAGGATGGCAAAGAATAAACTAAATTATACGTCATAGGATTCCAAAGGTTAATCCGTTGAGCTTGGAGATTTTTTTTTTTCACTGTATTCTTGCCATTTTTTGATAATCATATTAGACTAAGAATAGATTTTTTTCAACTGGGTGGGTTAGGTATAGCATTAAAAAACTCCTTCAGTATGAGAGGCCTTTTCTTAAGTTGTAATAAATCACCTGGTGGCAGTAGTAATAGTAGTAGTAGTAATAGTGGTTGTATTAGATGTACAGCATAATAGTTGCTGTAGTAGCAGACATACAGTATAATAGTAGTATGTGTAGTAGTAGTAGTAGCAGACATACAGTATAGTAGTAGTAGTAGTAGTAGTAATAGTAGTAGTGGCAGACATACAGTATAATAACAGTAGTAATAGTAGTAGTAGTAGTAGTAATAGTAGTAGTAGCAGACATACAGTATAATAACAGTAGTAATAGTAGTAGCAGTAGTAATAGTATTAGTTGTATCCAAAGGCTCATCTCTATGTGAAGCAGGTGGACTGCAGGCTGAAGATGCCCTCCTCCTACAGTCCACCATTCACCTTTTGGGGGATAGGGAGAAAGATCAAGTACATTTGTATAACTAGACACCTCCACTGTCCATTTATATCAGTGCCACCACATGAAGGCAACCCTCTCCGGCACCTCATGACAGTAACAATAATTCAAAAATGGCATCTCCCAAATTCAGTCAGTTTAAGTACTGTACCTGCATTGCTTCCCTACAGTGGACATAATAAATTGATGGTTCATATTAGTACGTGGCAAATTATACAACAGAGTGCCAGAGTACTTTAGTTCACCGAATATCACACAAAATGAAGAGTACGAGAACCTTTTAATCCAATGATAATTCTAGTTTATTCCTGTTATCTCCTGACGATTTTGTTTAGCTCATAAAGATGCCCCATATCATATAAAAGGAGTTACTGAAGGCTAAATTTATTCCTTCCATTTTGTAAAGCCTCCCCTAAGTTGGGTAAAATAACCAGTGTAAAAAAATAACAATTCTGAAGTGGAAAGGGTTAATTACATCCCTCAAATAATTACATTTTTAAAGAAGTGAATAAGGAAAAAATATGTAAAAGAGAGAGCAGCAGTGAAAGAGGAATAAATGCTGAGGGAACAAAAACTTAGCCCCTGTTATACGGCTGTGGCTTTTTCGGTTTACTCTTGCTGTCAGACTATTTTATTTAGCTTATGAGAGTCCCCTTGTAGCAGAAGAGGGAAAAACAAACAAAGAAAAAAAAGATCTCCAATGCTGAATTAAATTGTCTGGAAATAGAAAACAAAAATAAAAAAGAAAAGAAAGAAAAAATCAGACTGAATTGTTTACCAAGAAATATTAAGAGAAAATACAGTAAGAGAATAGGTGGAACTGCAAATAACCACCTTCACTAACATTCTTTTTTTCTTTTTAATTCATCTTATTTTTAGATGATTTAGTTAGCTAAGGGAAACAAATCAGCTTGGAAGGGTTACATTCTGCCTTCAAAACAGTCACATCAACACAAGAGACGTTTCCTCTGTCTGGTCAGGTTGAGAGACTGATTCAGACTGGAAGGGTTAGGTAAAGTCTTCATTATTCCCTCCAAAGGTAGAGATCATATCTGAGTTTAATACAGTACCAGCAATAAAGTAAAAAATAAATAAATAAATAAATAAAATACATCATTGGATTAAAGGGTTGAAGAGCAAGACATCCACCTAACTGAATACCTTATACAGTAAACCCTCTCATAACGAACCTCGATATTGTAAATTCAGGGTTTAATGAACTGTTTGTGGCAGCTGAACGCTCTCATATAACAAAAGGTTCAGTATATGCTATGACCTCTTTTTCACACCTAAAGATGGAGTGAGGTAGGATTCAGAAAGCAAGGAGAAAACATGATAAAGGGAGAACTATCAACAGCATGCTGAGCAATATGCGTGGATTAAAAACAAGAAGCTAAATAGTGTCCTACATAATGTACCGTAATGTACAGTAGTGTACTTTATAAACTGTACATATATAACCATGAGTATACTGAGTGTAGAGGGAGCAGAGCAGCCAGTAATCTGAAGGTAAATAAAAAATATATATTTGTTGTCTTAGTTAACTGTAATTTATTAATGATTTATAACCTTCAGTGATCAACATTACAGTACACAATAGTACAGTATATCTCTGCATGTATACAATATTGAGTTGTACAGTACCATATTAAGCCCACAGAAAATTAAAATGCACTGTCACCACTCTGGGTACCATAATGTATTTAACATAGTAGGTAGGTATATGATGAATCTGGGTTCACATTTTTAGATAACTGTTGAACACTGAATTTAATGAACTTTCAGATTAAAGACTTACCATTCCCCCAATTAGTTCATTATACAGAGGATTTACTGTAATGTGCTTGCTAGATAAAATAAATGAAAAATGAAAACTTCACAAATAATTAGGTATATTTAGAGCAATCTGAAACTAAAAATTATTTTAAGTGCAAGTCACAAATACTGTATATAAGTACAAAATCTGTCCATATCTGGCTGTCCTAACTATGTACAAATCTGTATATTTAACTATAAATTAACGCTACTTTTTCATATATAAACCTACAGATGCTATCTGAGCAATATACACGTTTAGCTACATATTTACAAAGCACAATATAAAATGGGACTCTTAACTTACATATCACTGTTATATTATTGATTTGCACTTACATCTATTACCGCCAACTCCCTCCTGTTGTACTATTCACTAATTCCCCTAAGGAGACACTAGAAGTTTCACAAGAGTTTGAGTTGCTTTACAGTGCTATGCATTGCTTGGAGCTTAGATAAGTACAGACAGTCCTCATTATAAGTCAGCAATATGTTCCAAAATATCACAACATTTTCCATATGATTTGTACTGTAAATCTGGGTCAAAGAGTAACTGCCACTCCCATATTGCCCCATTCAAGGCATAGGGAACAAGCCTAATCCAGTACAGTACTTCCATGGACAGATGACCAGCCTCCCCTTGACGGCATAACGTGAATGATAACCCTCCAGTCACCTCTTAGGAATCAAGTCTATACAAGGCTGTCACTCTGACTGGGTGCTCTTACCACCAGATCACCAGGTGCCATGTGAAGTTTACTTTTTAGGCAACAATGGAACTCAAACATGCAATTTTGCTATACATTATGAGGGACTTTATAGCAAAAAGGAGCATAAAAAAAACGGTGACTTATTATAAGGACTTACTGTATAGACAACTAACTATTACACCTGAACCATACCTGATATAACATTTCCATTCTATACAACACTGCCCCTCATCTTTACTGCATATGCACACACTAACTCCTTGGCTGCATACTACCAACTTTGTCTTTTCTAGCTATTTGTCTGATTATTTTATTCAGTTCAGACATGGTTAACATCAAATACTTTTATTTAGTTCAAACCTACCACAGTAAGAACATAAAGTCTCAAATACTGTAATATTTTGACCAGGAATTAAGGCATTTTACTCTAGTTAACGCCCTCAGAAAACCTGCCACAGTCAAAGGATAAGTACTGTAGGAGATTTATATTGCACAACACTCAGCAGATATTTGTATACTCCTGTCTCAGGTGTGATCACCCACTTGCTGCCTAAGATTTTAACTAAATGTACGAGGTTGAGAGGTGTTATGAGCATTTTTTACTCTCATGCAACCCACCACAAATACTGCAGAATATATCAACATCCCAACCCTTAACTCCACCTTCAACAGTAGGGTGAGGGGGAATATGACCCGTATTTTTGTCGTTTAAGGATGATCTCTAGCACCACTTCCTATATGAGTTATTTCGACTACATCTTGCCAGCCTCTGCATTACATAAATTCTCCAGTATCACCATGCTCTCCATAAATAACGTAAAAAAGGCTAGCCATATCCAACAATAAACAGCGGAGGAAGAGGTGGTAGAGAGCTTCCTTAACTGACAGGAATACAAGCCTATGTCTTTATTTATCTTTCGATCTTTTACCACCCCACCAGAAGCATAGGAAACCAGGGCTAGCATATTTAATTCTGGTATTTTAGGCGTGAGTGACTAGTTGTGCCCCCCTTTCCCAGGAGAACACGAATTTCACTTCATAGCAGTCCAATATTTTTTCCATGGCAAAATTATACGAGCCAGCCCAGATCACCTCCCAGGATATGGCACTTGGGTACAAAATACATGAAGAGACTACCAATAAATAAAAGTCTGATCTAAGATATACAGACAAACAGGGTACTAATGCAGGCTCATAAATATTCCCTGGGATCTTTCTAATATTATTCCATTGTTAGTTGCTGGCTTAATTCACCCCCCAGGAAGCAGTGGTTGGCTAACAATACGTAGGGTAGCCAACATCACTACATTTTTTTCACACATCCTAACTTCCCATTCCATGATGTTCCTCAGATCCTCTCCGTCTTAATGTATTTCCCACGGCAATATTTCAGGAGCCAGCCCAAATCAGCTCTCAGAATATGGCACTAGGATGAAGTAAGTACACAAAATCAGTACAGTATTTGGGGGGGGGGGGAGGCAGTAGATTGGTAAAGAAAATCAGTACAATACTTGAAATAAAAAATAAGACAAAAGTACTTTTTTGTCCATGTCAGGAGCCAATCTGCATAAACTCCCTGGACATCAATGTTGGCTGATGATACATAAACAAATACATTAATCTGAAAATCTAATGCTCCACTTTCCATGTTTTTCCCCAGTTTCTTTCATGTCAACATTCCATGGCAATGTGTTATCAGCCAGCCTGGATCACCTCCCAGGATATGGCACTTGGCTAAAGACACCATACATTAACAAACAGGTTACCATTACTGTATTTCAACCATCTTTCCTAAACTCCTGTTTCTATGACTTTCCCAGTTTCTTTCTCAACAATATTCTTTTTATATCAACATGTTTGGAGCCAGCCTGGATCACGACCCAGGATATGGTATTAGGCTCATGATAAGTACACAAATACGCTGCCTCATTTGGGTTGAGATTAACAAACAAACTTACAACCAATTCTCTGTCCAAATTAGAATGTGTTTTTTCAGGAGAAGAATCATGGGTTCTTTCCTCTACACTCCCTGTTTGTTCTAAAAACACAAATCTTACAAATGACAGAGGATTAACCTCATCCTGGTCAGAGTAACTCTAGTATTCCAGCAAACTCCAGACTATTTTATTCAGCTGACTGAGTATAATAGGCTGAGAATGGTGTTATTATCCATCCCATGCTTGGAGTAACTCTATGCTGCTAATCCAACAAACAAATGGCCATTATTCAACTGAGAGTGAGCTTCTGGAGCCTGTGAGTTAAGTGTAAGTTTGTCTATGAATCCCAGCCCAGTGTTCCACCCATCCTAAGCTCCCATTTCCATGTTGTTGGCGCGTTTCTTTCTCTCTGCTCTTTCATCCTCCCATTGCTTCACTCTTCTGAGGGGGAAGCACACGATGCCCGATAAGGCAAACAGGCCACCAAACACGTAGAAGCTCGTGTCATACGACTTTGTCAGGTCAACAAAGGCACCTGGTAGGGACAATGTATAAGTTATCAAAATGCTATTAAACTTTTATATCATCATTTAACACAACACTATACAAGCATAAAATATGCGGGACATATCCTAGCCATTAAGTTACCCACTTGCAAACATGGTTATTGCAAGATCATAAGAAAATATACTCAGAATCATAAAAAAATATGGTAACTGTCAATCTCATATTACTCTTTGCAGCAACCAGAACATTTAAAGGAAGGAAACTGATCTACAACTGACAGCATTATACACAGACTGTAATCCATGGAACATGTTGCTTAATTTTACACGATGGCTGCTGTTCAAGCCACAGTATCTCCTGCAGCATCCTGACAGTCCCCCAACCTTAAGGTCCCTTCTCAAGACCTCATCCTACAACCTCCTTATTCTGCCCACAAAGACTGTCCTGTCTGCATTTACTGTGGATCTGTAAAGCAATGCACCCGCTTATTCTTACATATCCTTTCCACACCACACCACCTCAGCCTTTGTGTGCTTTCTACACATCGTCCAACCACTTCTGACTCTAGTGACTGAGCTAGCTTTCTCACCACTCCCTGCATTAATCTCATCTCCCAAGTAGATCACTCAGCAATACTCTCAAGACCTACATCTACATCAATTTTCTCCATACTTGGCTGGATCATATGATCTTCCTTTGCATATGGCACACTCAGGACTTGTTATACCTCACGATCTACCTTCCATACCACTTCATCTCCTATGTACCCATCTTCCACAAACACCACACAAGATGGAGATACTGCCAGTTCCTCCCTTGCATATGGCATAAGGTGGAAATCTGCCTTTACTGCCTCATTCTCTACTCCACCCACTTTCACATATGCTCTTGAACCATCAAGCTTTTCATTACCAAGCATACCAATCCCAACTTCCTCATTGTTCACCATAAGGTCCCTCCAGTAATGCTATCAGGGAAGTAAGTTTGTCTTCTGAACTGGCAAAATAAACAATATTAACTGCAGAACTACACTAACCCCTTGATACCAGTGACGTAGTTTTTTATTTATTCTTGTTACTTCCGACAATTTTATTCTGTTTAGGGACATCCTATTCCATTGAAAGGAATAATGAGGATTATAGACATCTCCTCCGGTTCAAAAAGTCTCTCCTTGGTTAAATAAAATTGTTTGGAGATAGCAAGAATAAAACAGACATCATCTGAACCATTGTTGTGACTCCAGGCTCACCAGGACATGAGCCCATTGGACTGCAGGAAACTGGTCACTTCAGCTCGGCTTTCCCAGAAATATTTTGCTGAGGTTATGTTGAAGGACTGTTTGTGCTGTGAGGATGAGGTGAGTGTGTTGTGGTGTGAGAGGCTGCATTACAGTGAGGACATACGGACAGATTATGTGCTGTGTTTTGTGTTGCATGAATGAGATGCATGAGGTGAGTGTGCTGTGGTGTGAGAGGCTGCACTGTAAGCTGTATTTTGTGTTGTGAGAATGAGATGTTTGAGGTGAGCTAATGTGTTGTGGTTTGTGGGGCTGAGTGAAGGGGTTAACTACAACTTATAGTGAGGAGCCACTGACCTGCCACAGGGCTGCCGAAGATGCCCGCAATGCCTTGGAAAAGCAGGAGGAGACCAAAGGCATTCGTTAATTTTTCAAGACCCAGGAGTTCTACCAGGAGGATGGAACGCAAGGAGGCAAAGGCAGCTGTAAGATTAATAAGAAAAAAGTATTAAGGACAAAATCTTAAAACTCTACCAACAGCACCACAGCCCTAAAAATAAATAAATAAAATGTGAACTGGAGATTATTATGCTCGTGAGGTGGGACTTGCATTCCACTGGCTTAAATACGGTAATAATATAGTCCAATTTCACTGGGTATGCTCCTGATGCTTCTCCCACTTTCATTGTCTCTCTTTTTTTCTGTAGCTTACCCTTTTAGGAGGGAAAAGGGTTGGAATGATGATGACTTTATGACCTTATACAGTTTTAAAAGGGTTACATGGTCTCTAAATATCAACATCATTTGAGGGTGTTTGAAACATCATCATCATTAGGATTATTCATGTGGCGGGAAACAGCTAACTGACATTTCCTCAATTAACTCCTACTGCATGCTTGCTGTTAAAGTGCTCTACTGCATAATCTTTCTCATATCCATGCATGTAGCCATAAAAAAATAAATAAATAAAAATAAATACAGTCTATAAATAAGAACAACAGAGGCAGCCAACATCCATCCACATTTAGTACTGCTACCTTCCAATACCTCCACACAATCTGGTGAGCCAGACAAGTTTCTTGTAACATAGGAAACTATTTACTACACTAGAAGATAACCATATAACCAAATGGACTCCTGATGGTCTAGTGGGGTAATGTGTTCAGACCAGATTTGGCCCAGAGGAATGGTTAGGGTTTATTCCTTACATAATGACACTCATGGCTTAGCAACTGGCCACCTTAAAAGTCAAGAGTGAATAGCCTAGCTCTACTCCCCAACACTACTGACTGAACAATAACAGGTGTGGATGATAGAATAAATATGAAAATAATGGATATTCAATCTTTACTACAATGTCAGGCTATTTGAATGCAACTCTGCAACTCATAATCTTCAGTCAAAGTGCATGTGCAATACAACATACTGTAATGCTGACTCACCGACTGACACACCGAAGGCGACGGAGTAAGTGAGCAAGAGAGACTGGTCAGACATGAGAGGCAGCAGCATTGTGGCTCCACCACCCAGTAACAGCGATAAGTTGTTTACATACAAAGCATCAACCTGAAGATAATGTACAATATGAAAACTTATAACAGATATTACAGGGATACCAACAGAGAATATATAACTGTATTTGTACAAATAAAGATGTAAGTACAATACCTGAAGTGGTAAATGGTCATCTTTGAGCTGATTTAGTCATATGAAAATATAATTTTTAAACCTACAGTTCTGTATACAACTACAGTTGCTTTCTTGATTATCCAGTGCTCCAGCAATAGACGGCATTCTTTCAGTCTCAGAATTTTTTTAGACAAAGTGATATTTGTCTTGTATAGTGTTCTAGACAGCAATACAGATGTAGTATAACTGTGCTTTTCACTTTGATTTGGTTGTTATGGAACTCTTTAAAAAAAAAAAAAAAAAAAAAAAAAAAGAGGAGGAGGAGGATCTGGCATATACAACACTGTGATAATGTAAGTTACCTTTGGATGGTCTGAGATCCAGCCACAAGCAATCCTGCCTAATGTGTTGGTGATGCCAATGGTGGACACCAGGGTGGCAATGGAGCCTTCATCTATTCCTTTGTCATGGGCGTAGCCTGTGTAGAAATACATAGCACTGATAATGAACACAGTATATCATTCTGATTACCTGTTTATTGTACAGCAGAGTAGGTCAGTTGTATCCTCACTATCACCAAATAAACATTCACCCATTCACTACCATCAAACAATCACTCACTCAACCAAACAACCACTCACTAATATCTAACCACACTGGAAAATTAAATAAAAGTAAGTAAATAAGTAAAATTAAATACAGGTAAGTAAAAATTGGTAAACAAGCAAGTAAAATCATGGTTAGCAATACAAACACTCACCTGGCAGAAACATGAAGGGAACGAATAGCGCCATGAGCGACATAAACCCAGCCACCCCGAGGACGATGAATGTGGGTGACGTAAGGAGAGAGAAATCAAACATGCGAGTGATGATGGAGGTGAGGGCAGCAGGGCAGCATCGGCACCTCCTTCCCGCCTCCTCCTCCTCTGCTATCTCCTCCAGCGGCAAGTGAGTTACAGACTGGTGGTATCGCTCCACTGACTCCTGATGCGAGATAAAAAAATTATTCAAAATCTTAGGTTGAATTTCTGTTTTCATTACACTCTTTTGGCTTGTTCATATTTCTCTCTCTCTCTCTCTCAACATTCTCTACCCACAAGACACAAAAATACAATGAGAGTCAGACAATCGTAAATAACAAGACAAAGCACTAACCGAGCTCCTGTACTCTGGCAGACGGCGCATGGACCCTGAGTAGAAGATGTCATTACGGTAGAATGGCCTGGCAGTCTCAGTACGCAGGGCGATGCGGGATGGCCGACGGAGGTGTTCTGAGTGGACGGGAAAATGGTGATCAATGGCAGCAGGGAAAAAATCTACTGTATGGTATTAAATCGTATCCAAACCTGGCCTAACCAAACCCCAGCATGACCTAACCTCATCAAATTCAACCTTGCCTGCTCTAACTAAACTAATAAACCCAAGATCTGATAAAACTTAACATCTTAACCAAATCTAACCTACCTCAACCTAAACTCTGATTTAACCCAATTTCACCCAACATTATCACATCCAGCATAGGCCAACCCAACCCAAACCAGCCAGACCTGATCTAATGGAAACAGATCTGAACAAACCTAAATCAACTCAAAACCCAACCTACCCTTACCAAATCTGCCCTGCACTGCCCTGCCCTGCCCTACACAAACCTAACAAATAACCCAAACTGATCTGACTCAACATTTCCCAACCCAACCTACCAACTGAGAGGTTAGGGTTTGCGAGGGCGGGTGCACTCTTATTCCTTGGGCAGTTTCCATTGGCCTGAGTCTCCTGTCCCGGCACTTTCAGCATGGTCTCATTCTTGTTGTTGTCCAGCACCTTGTCTGCCTTCTCCTTCTCTCCATTCTCCTCTTCACACTGCTCTTGACTGTCAGAATCTGGGAAATGTAAGAAAAAATCATGTATAATTGGTCTATTTCCACCTGAGAGAACTGGGTCACTCTCACTACTTGCATAAAAGTAATGTTCTGTGTTGTACTGACATGGAATTCACTAGGCTTGTTTTATGGTAGGAATGAGTTTCCTTGATTACTAATCACATCCACCCTCCAACTGGACTACGCTTGGCCTAAACTGAGCTGAAAAGAGATCAAGGACCTTTGTCACATCTGACCAAATGTGCTGTACCAGCAGTTTTGATAGGCACCACCTTCCTCCCTACCCAGCTCTTGACCATTACTCTGTGGGATATGAGATGTATCACTGTACAGTACAGTATATTAACCACTGCCTATCAAATTTTAGACTGTGGCATACCCATGAGTGGTCCCTCGCTCTCCTCCTTGATGGGGTCAGGGGTAGAAACAACGATGCCAGGGAAGCTGTACCGCTTTTGTGCACTGCCACCGTGACGCTCTAGCAGGGTTCGTGCCACCACACTGCTGTTTAGCTGGCGGGGGACAAACGGTGGTATTATTAAAGGGGCATCTTGTAAAAACATCTTTTACTTCACCTACAATATATCAGCTATCCATTAATTTTCCATCTAATCCTTAACTCACCCCAACAGATGCACAGAGGCCCTGAACTAAGCTACTGACTCCCGATAAGGTACACAGGAGTAACTACCTACTCCTGTGTGCTAATAGGCAACCCCCAATGCCCATCAGAGTGAGTCTCTCACTTATATAATATCTCATGACAATTGGTTTTCCTATTACTGACAACTAATATAGTTTTTCATGATCTCAAAATCATCTTAGAAATTACAGCTCCCAGTAAAATCAGTCAAGTTACATTTTCAACTACACATACAAGCATCAAATAGACATACATTACTGTATGCATGACCAATGTAACATGACCCATCTGCTTAGCACTTAAGCCCTTCAGCCTCAGCCAACAACTCACTTCCTTTCCCCTGGCTAACACCTGATAATTTTACTCACCACCAGCACGCCTTCCAAAGTCAAAGGTTTAACACCCCACCCCTCTGATGACATATTTTTAAATTAATCTGCCAAAAACAATTTTACTCAACTCAGGAGAGACTTTTCAAACTGGAGGGGTTGGATATGGCTTTCACTAACCATTTCATTACTTGGGTGCTCTCCTAAGTGGAATAATATCAGCTGATACTAAGAACAATAAAACATGATGATATATATGAAGGAGCTACTTTAATAAAATGCCAAAGCAAGATAAAACCCTCAGATGCCAAATGCAGTAGCGTACCTTGATATCTGCTTCTGATAGTGGCTCTTCAAGGTTTGACTTAGAGGGAGTCTTGGAATTCATAGACGCCATGGAGATAGCTGAGGCACACTGACGCATCTGCTCATCACGCGCCCTCTTGATCCTGTGTGGAATGACAAAAATAAAGTGATGGAATAAAGTAACTCCTTCAGCCTGATTATTTCTTCTTCATTTAAATAACAGGTAAGATTCTTGAATAAATCTGCAATCTATTCCCTGTCAATATTTATACTTGTTCATGCAGGAAGAACAAGGACATAAACCTGGTCCAATATCCCATGTCTACTGTTCCTCCTATACAAAAAAATCTTATGAGAGAAAAACTATTGTAGGCTACATGTTTTCTTCTGGAATGATACAGAAGAGAGAGTGGCAAATCTTCCTGTATTTGTGTACTTCCTCCTGCAAAAGTAAGTCAGAGTTGCAACAGGGAGGCGATTGTAAACTATCTATCTATCTATCTATTGCCAGACGCCTCAATCCCGTTTGGGGTGGCCACAAACAAATCGCCTCCAAGTCGCCCTGTCCCCCGCCATTTCACTACCCTGCTCCCAACTCACACCCCCCTCTCTCATATACCTCTCCACCCCATCCCTCCATCTCATCCTCGGTCTCCCCCTCCCTCTTCCACCCTCCACCTCACTCACATACACTCTCTTCGTCAGTCTTTCATCCTCCATCCTCTCCACATGGCCAAACCACCTCAGTGTGTTCCTCACAACGCTTCCTATCACATCCACATCAACACCACAACGCTCCTTTATATCCTCATTCATCAGCCTGTCTCTCCACGTGACTCCACAAGCTCCTCTTAAATAACTCATTTCCACTGCTCTCACTCTTGACTTGTGTCCTTCCAACAACGTCCAAGCTTCACTTCCGTACGTTAGAGTTGGTATCACAATACTGTCATGTAGTAACTTTTTTACTTCCATGCTCACTTCCCTGTTTCTTATCACTGCTTTCAGGGAACCAGCAACCTTTCTTCCCTGCTGTACCCTTTCAAGCACTTCACCCTCCAAACCTCCATCCTTACTCATCACACTACCCAAATACTTAAACATACTCACATTTTCCAATTCCTCACCATCCAACCTCGCTATACATTCACTGACTTCACCTCTCTCAAAGACCATCACTTTACTCTTCCCTACATTCACCTTTAGGTTCCGTTTCTTACACACTCTCTCAAACTCATCCACCAAGCCTTGTAGCTCCCCTTCATCTTCACTCAACAACACAGTATCATCTGCAAACAACAGTACAGGGAGTTTCCAAACACTATCCTCTCTCACCAGGGCCACTCCAACATCCACTACCCTACCTTGTACCTCTTTTATTACCCCATCCATGTACAGATTGAACAACCATGGAGACATGACACATCCCTGTTTCAAACCAACTTTCAAAGAGAAAAATTCACTTAGTTCACCATCCACACGCACTGCAGCCTTAGCACCATCATACATACTCTTCACAGCATTCAACAACTTCCCATCTACTCCATATATTCTTAACACTTTCCACAATCCTTGTCTATCCACCCTGTCATATGCTTTCTCCAAATCCATGAAAGCCGCATACAACTTCTTTCCCTTCTCTAGAAACTTTTCCACTAAAGATCTAAGAATGAATATCTGATCTACACAACCTCTTCCCTTCCTAAAGCCTCCCTGTTCTTCTCCAACTAATTTCTCTGTTCTTTCTCTAACTCTGTCTATAAGTATCCTACCATACACTTTTCCTATTATACTAAGAAGACAAATGCCCCTATGATTACCACATACTTCTTTTTCCCCTTTTCCTTTGTACAAGGGAATAATTATACCTGACTTCCAATCCTCCGGGACTCTACCTTCCTCCCAGGCCAATCTGCACATCTTCCACATCCATTCTACTACTATCTCTCCCCCATGCTTCAGCATCTCACCACACACTCCATCAATTCCTGGGGCTTTCCCAGATTTAACTTTCTTCATTGCTTCCACAATCTCTATCCTACTGATTTCTACCTGTCTTCTCACCTCCCTCCTTCTCCCAGCCATTCCCCAGCCACTTATACTCGCATTACTTCCATCCTCTACGTTCAACAATTCCTTAAAGTGTTCTCTCCATCTGCTCACTTTTTCTCCCTTCTCCACTAGTAATCTACCATGTTTATCTTTCACTCCCCTGCTAACTTCACTTCCACCCTGTCTTACTCTTTTCACTTCTCTCCAGAACATTTTCTTACAGTCCCTCCACTTTACACTCACATTCCTTCCAAATTCCTCATCCACTCTCTTCTTACTCTCTCTTACTAATCTTTTCACCTCTCTCTTCCTTTCCACATATAACTCTCTCTTCTGCCTCTCAACTTCTTCCACGCCCCTATTTCTCATCCATTCATTGTATGCTTTCTTCTATTGTGCCACAGCCTTTTTCACCTCTTCAGTCCACCACGCTGTTCCTTGCACCCCTCCGTCTTCTCTTCCTTCCACACACCACATCACATGCTGCACATATTTCTTCTGTAAATATCTTACACACACACCTTCCACGTCTCCCATCTGCTCCAATTCATATTTGCCCAATCGTTCCTCCACTTCTCTCTTATACTCTGCCTTTTTCTCATCCTCTTGTAACCTTTCCACTCTCCTTGCAACTACTCCTTCCTCTCGTCTTTCCCTTCTTCTATTCCTCCATCTTACTTGCATCCTAATTCTGGCCACCACCAAGTAGTGGTCAGAAAGGCCACTCCCCCAACCTCTATAAACTCTTGCATCCAATATACATCTTCGCATCCTTTCATCCACACACACATAATCAATCATTGCCTTCCTTTCATTCAGTTCACCACCCACCCTTCTCATCACTCGCCATGTATACCTGTGGATCATTTTATGCCTGAAGAGGGTATTGGCTATTACCAACCCCTCCCAGCACAGATGTCCACTAACGCACTCCCATTCTCATCTATCTCAGCAGGCACACCCCACTCACCAACTATTCCATCCACCTTCACATTACCAACTTTACCATTCATATCACCGATCAAAAACACTCTCTCATTCCTTCCAAACTTTTCCATGCACACTTCCACATTTGTCCAGAACTCTTCTCTCACTCTTCTAGCACGATCTTGCGTTGGCGCATACACACACACAATCGCCCACATTTGTATTCCAACTTTCAACTTTACCCACACAATCCTTGACCCAACTGATCCATACTGTCTTATGCTCTTCTTCCATCTTTTACTCACAACTATACACACACTCCTTCCTTTGCCCTCTCATTCTCATCTACTCCTGCACATATACCCCATCCATACTCCCATTCTCTCACACTTTCTCCTCTCCATTTTGTTTCAGTTATTCCACATACATCCACTTTCGCATCCTCAAGCACCTGGACAATCTCTCTCTCTTTCACCTCATCATTCGCTCCTCTTACATTCCATGTACACATTACCAAGTCCTTTGTCCGGTCCTGGGTCGTCAACGTTTGGTCAGTCCTTGTCCGAGGCTTCTTGTTTGTTTTTTTAGTTAGTTGTTTTCCGGGGAGGGGCACTAACCCTCCGCCAACCCTTTTAGTCGCCTTTTACGACAAGCAGGGATACTGGGGGAGTATTCTTGAAAACCCCCCTACCCCCAGGGGTAAACACATGATTATATTCAGCCTAACAGAGATCTCTTGTAGTGTGTGAGTTAATAAAAGACATATGTAATCCCTCCAGTTTAAAAAATCCTTCTAAAGCTGAATATCAACATCTATTAATAAAGAATAAAAAAGACAGCATTAAAATGAAGGAGCTCACATAAAGTGGGGGGAGGAGGGTGAGACAGAGTGAAGGAGAGAATGGATATGATGATACAAGGTTAAAATGGTAACAGGTAATCCCTCTATAGGCTACCCCCTCTGAGGTGTAAGGGCCCAAGGGTAGGCAACCAGTCCAGCACAGTTAAAGGAAGATGACTATAGTGATTTTACTTTAACTTGGCCAGAGATCGAGAAGCATGGACAGCCACCATTAGGTGACCAAGGCCAACGCATGCAAGCATACTGGAGCCTTTATAAACAAAACAAAACAAAATGAAGCTAAATGAGATTCTTGTCCTTGTACAACTTACTTGACATACCTCAGTGGCAGAATAAGACAATACTGTTGTTCTGCATCTCCTTCACAGCAGTTCTTCATGACCTGCATCATATTCCAGCATTAATCTCTTGCCACAACTCAGTAATCAGGATGGAGAGATGGCAATTTTAGGCCAAGCTAGAGTAAACTGGGTATAGACTACTTCTCTTGGGGTGTTACACAAATGAAAAGCTACTGTCACGTCTTAGGGATTAAACCTACGGAGGGGAATCACTTGGGATGGGGTGTCCCAGCAATTGGATGATGCTGGAGAGGGATGCCTTCTTGTGGTGGCACTGATATAACTAGGAGGCTTCATGCCCAGTTACATGGAAGTAAAGGAGGATGGTGGACTCCAGGAGAACTTCAGCCAACAAGTAAAAACAGATGAAGAAAAAACAAGATACAGAGATTAGTCAAAGGAGGAAAGGGAGGAAGAAAAACGTGGAGAAACAAGACAGTTAAGAGATGAGATAGTGTCAGTCACTCATCATCACTATCACTCTTATCAATGCCCGACTTATTTTCTCCTACCTCATAAGCAGTGGTGTGCCTGGGGGTTCAAGGTCGTAATCTGAGTCCTTCTGGGTGACTTGCAGTGGCCGGAATGCCAGGGCAAACAGGGAGCAGGTAAGACTGATGCCTGAAACATACACACATCACCAGTTCAGGTACAACTGATGACATGCACATATCACCAATTCATAAGTCAAAATGTATTCACTTAATAGGTTTACAGGTAAGACTGATACCTGAAACATTTACCTATCACCAACTCATAATTCAAAACACAATAACTTAATACTTTTTACAATAAACCTGTTAACTTAGAATTCTGATTCATTACTACACAATCATATCATAAAATAAAGAGTCAATTGACTAACTCATACTGGCATTTCCTCAATAATGCTGCTACACTAAGTTAACCTTCACCATCATATCAGAAGCACATTAATACTTCTTTCTATACTTAAATTTAAAAAAATCAATATATATATATGAAGCCAATCTTTCATACTTTAAAATATGGTAAAGAACCGTACTGCTAGAAAAACTTTAATTTTATACAACAGCTTCTTGGAACACATGTAATATTCTGTGAGGAATTACTGTACAGTATTTCTTTATGATGATGCAATGGATTTCACACAAGGAATAAAAATCAACTATTTATTGCCTGCTGCTCTGGTTTAGTGTTAATCCCAAATGGCCATGCAATGATAAAACCCTATCTACTGGTAATGATAATTACACATACTGCACAGCACAGTGCTGGTATTACAAAATGCCTTACAAAAACCGTAAGTACTGACCAGCATATACAACAAGGGTCCATCTCCAACTGATAGTTGCCACAAGGTAGTTGTTGAGAGGTGCAAATATGAAGGTGCCGATCCCAGAGCCACACACAGCAATACCAGTGGCCAGCGCTCGACGCTTCTCAAAGTAGAAGCCAGTGGCGATCACAGCTGGCACATAGATGAATCCAAACCCAATGCCTGTGGTGAATAAATAATATGCAGAATAATAAATAATGGCCATGAGTCAGTTTTCTGCTGTTTCTGCACATTATGAAAAACAGTCAGGGACAAAAGTGTGCCTACTATTCTGAATCTTATGATTCATCAAAAATTCTTCACTGTTATTTAGGAGAATGATAATCTGCTTTATCACCACACTAATCCAAATGATTTTTCTAGCAACTATATGATACTAACATACAGCTAATCCTCACTATTAGTCAGGAAGGTTGTCTATAATACCACAACTTGTTACATACAACTTGTGCTGCACACCGGTACTATAATTTGATATGTGGAAGTGGGATTCTAATACAGTACTGCAGTCAATTTTTCTGTAACATATGGACTTTATAGCAAAAAATGAGAGTTTAAAGAAAAAAAGGGGGGGGGGGGGCAACTTTTAATGAGGACTTACTGTATTAGTATTACCGACAGCAACTACTGTATGAACAAACAGTAATTTCTCAAACAGTACACTCTCCTACCTCCAACAACTCCAAAAGTAAACTGAAGGAAGTATATGCTTGTAGCAAACGAGGAGATTCCAAAGGCAACACAAGAAATCACTGATCCCAGGATGCACACAGTTCGGAAACCATACGCATTGGCCAGAGCAGAAACAAATGGACCTGGAAAGAAAATAACAAATCTCACATCCCCTGTAGTAGTGTATATGACTTAATGAATATATATTTCTAGTGTAACATAATGGCTGCTGGTCTAACAGATTAAAACACCAGAGAAAGTAATAGTCATATGTCATGTGTGCAGCACCAAATTGGAATTTCATATTGCTTCTAAAAAGGGATGGCTGTTTGTCTCTGAGTTAGTTGTTTTACAGAGAGGGGCACTAACCCTCTGCCAACCCACTTGCTGACACATGGGGAACACGTATGGATTGGTCATATGCTTGCCACCCAGTAGTGTAAATGGTTTCCTGCCTTACAGGCAACCATTAGGCTTGTCACTCAATGTAAAGCCATCAGAGACGGAAAGACGAGTAGTAAAAAGTGACAGGAAAGATGGGAGAAAGAGGAAGAGAGAAGGGCAGGCACAGAAAAAGAATGATTAAGGTTAAGGAAGAAGTAGGCAGCACCACATACATATATTACAGATATCAAAGGTATTAAACAAAATAAAAGTTGACCTATATTAAAAAAAATGCAACCAGTAAAAACTAACCAATAATGAGATAGAAGCCACTGAGGAGGGAGCTGACCCAAGACACCTCTGCATTTGACACATTGAACTCATCCTTAAATTTAGGCAGCAACATCCCACAGGAAAATATGATGCCGTCCACCACAACATTACACATAAATGATGCTGCCACCACCACCCACCCCCACCCTCCATCTGGCGGTACCACTGCTGACACCTGAAACAATTACAAAAACATTATTAACGGATTACCTAGAGTACATGATAGTATATTATGCATGGTGCTGAAATGGGATGCCTTCATGTGGTGGCACTGATATGGCTGGGTCGTGGAGCTGTCTGATTATACAGACGGCCCTCAACTCCCTCCTTATCCCCCAAAAGGAGGATGGTGGACTGCAGGAGAGGGGTAACTTCAGCCTGCTGTCCACTGGGTTCACATTCAGATGACCCTTGGATTACTACTACTACTACTGCCATTACAGTACAGTACTACTACCAATACTACTACTGCACTTAACTAGAAAAGTCTGTTTTTCTCTGCGTTCCTTTTATCCCTGGAGTAATACATGGTTGATGGATACATTGGACAGAGGTACACATAACCACCTAAAGATGGATTATAAATACGCACCTTCGCCATAGCAAGAACTTCAATACCCTGAGTTTACTAGTTATACATTCTATAAAGCTGAATTTTGGCGTGGTTTTCCCTAACATTTTTTATTTATTTATTTTTTTTCTTGAAGTATGAGGGACGTGATATAGCTGACCTCCGTACTACATACTGGCAATTTAAGCATATTTAAGTATATTTTGCTTTAATACTGCAATACAATGACCCCCATAATGCCAACACTTCTTATGGCCAACACTAGCCCTGCAAGTACTCATGTGTATCCTAGCTAAAATGTATCTTACCCCCTACCCCATTTTTCTCTCTCTCTCTCTCTCTCATGGCAGCCACGTACCACCACTTCCTCCTTCAGCTCTGGTTCCTCAAAATCCTCGTCACTGGCCCCGATGACGAATTTGGCGGGAAGAGTGGTGGTGTTGTCCTGCACCCCGCCGCCACCTGCCTCCGCCTCCTCCCTCACACCGCCCTCCAACATCGTTACGCTTGGGCTGAACACCTGAAATTAAACAAACCATATTAATACTCTTTTTTTTTTCTTATAAAAGGGAGAAGGAACCAAAGACCTGAAGCCCACAAGATTGTTCGTTCCAAAATAAAAATAAAGAAGCGGTGCCAAGGCACAGCAAACCCGTCCCCGGCAGTCATTTTAGTGCTGACATAAACACAAAAGGATATATAGTCAAAGATGTCGTATATCAGATTTGGAGTAAATCCGGCGATTTTACTCCAATCTGAAATTTAGGTTCGACCCACCTGACACTGACCTCCCCCCCCTACTGCTAACTGGGGGGTGACCCCCCTGATGTAATGAGGCATGTTATAGGATACAGATTTGAAAGAGGAACCTTTAGGATTTGGTTTCGTGTCGATATGACGAATTTGAAAGGAGTTATGTTTTTTTTTTTTTTTTTTTTTGGGGGGGGGGCTACAGCCCAGGCATAAACATCACTAATAAGAACAACAATGTACTAGTACTAGGAGATAGTGGGGGAGACTGATGGATAGAGAGAGAGAGAGAGAGAATAACAGTAGCAGCAGCAGCACTAGTAGTAGTAGCAGGGTACTGAGAAAGATATTCTTTGGTAATAGTAGTAGCAGCAACATGTCTTTGGATCAAACTAACTCATCAAAAACTAGAGGGGCACTCAGTGGAGCGCATCTCTCCGACAAGGGCAACATAATTTCCAAACCACTCTTCATAATGGCTTAGGTTTTCTCATCAATGATTGGGGTTTCGCAAAAAGTGTTCTCCGGATGCAGAATCTGTAATACAATCTCTTAATTTTTGAGTAATCCTGCTAACAAACAAAGAACAAACAGGGGTGAAAACATACTCTCTTTGTCAGAAAAAAATTAATAAAAACACAAGCACGTAAAGCACGGCCTGAAACTCGTTACACGGAACACCAAGACAACTCTTTTTACCTCGAGAGAGAGAGAGAGAGAGAGAGAGAGAGAGAGAAAGAGAGAGAGAGAAAGAGAGAGAGAGAGAACCTTCACCATCACCAGAAAAACATACACCATCGACTCACGGCACCAAAAAGCAAAACCACACACACACACACACACACACACACACATCAACCCCTCGTGTGGGTGGAGAGATAAGTAATGACCCAACTGGAGTGCACGAGGACCCTAGACCCTTGTTGGTGCACTCACAGAGGACATACCCCCGCGAAAGGCAGGACATAGCTTGCAATTCTGATATATTATGTCCAATTTTAGAGCTGGGAATTGTTACGTTCAAACGTTTTGCTTCCCACTTCTCTCTCTCCCTCTCTCCCTCTCTCTCTCTCTCTCTCTCTCTCTCTCTCTCTCCCGGGGGGAAGATGTGGAAAGACTTCAAATTCGTAGACATTAAAATTTACTCTCTCTCTCTCTCTCTCTCTCTCTCTCTCTCTCTCTCTCTCACTGGTGCAGTGGTAGCGTTCTCGCTTGCCATCTGGTAGACGGGAGTTCGCGCCTCGCTCAGGTTGCGAAAAGTTTCACTGACGAAGTGGGTGGTTACTGTCCCCCTGGAGCAAGGGGACGGGTGTGTGCGTGTGTGAAGGTCACAGCCTTGCCCTTAGATCAGACTATATGAGCTCTCAGCTCCCTTCCGGGAGGGTAAAAGCTGACGATCACGACCATCAAGTGATCCTGACCGACCCGGTGAATTACACACACAATCACCCTCTTTACGCAACATTTTTTAATTCAAATCCCCAACAAGAAATTCAACCCAAGATTAACCACGAAATAAATCACATTTTTTTTTTTTAACATTCCACTGATTTTGGATTAATGTGGGATTTCTGTAGGATTAAACTGCTTGGGGTAATCCGATTTAGAAGGCGGATTTGTTGTTAGGCTTTGTTGGTTTATGAGATTAGTGTTGCTGTGTGTGTGTGTGTGTGTGTGTGTGTGTGTGTGTGTGTGTGTGTAGAGAGAGAGAGAGAAAGAGCAGTTTTGAGTCCAATTCATCAGTGTATTTGTCCGTACGATACTGTGTTTGTCAGCCTGTCTGTCTTTCGGTTAACTCTCTCTCTCTCTCTCTTGAATCTGGAGGAAAGCCTTCATGTGGTGGCACTATTATAACCAGGAGGACCCACTGCCCTTTTATATGACCGTCCCTCAACCCCCATCCCCAAAAGGAGGATGGTGGACAGTGAAAAATGGGTAACTTCAGCCTGCAGTCCACGGGGTTCACGTTTAGATGAGCAACAGCATCATTTTCTTCACATTTTTCACTGTCCCTATGTAATCTTCCTCCTGTCTGTCTGTCTACGTAACTTTCCTCCTGTCTATCAGTCTGTCTATATATTTTCCATTTGCCTGTCTTTTTGTTCATGTACTCTGCTTCCTGTCCGTCTGTGTAAAACTCCTTCTGTTTGTCTATCTGTCAGTGTGTAATCTGTTATGTCACCTTTGTATAAGTATCTGTTTAGTCACGTCTTATCTCTTGAGGACCCAAGTCATTAATTAAAGTGTGTTGTTTGTAGGTACAGTACAGCACAATGTGGAATGTGTTATGTATATATATATATATATATTCGTACACATATTTATGTTTGTCTTTCTGTCTGTCAGTCAGTCTCTCTCTCTCTCTCAAACACACACACACACACACACACACACACACACACACACACACACACACACACGCGCGCGCGCGCTCACACACACACACACACACACACACACACACACACACGCGCGCTCACACACACACACACACACACACACACACACCAATACCCCCCCCTCTCTCTCTCTAGTCTCATAACCAGCCATCCACCTGAACAACAGTCTTACATCATGCTCTTAACTGAGTATCTGATTAGCGCTTGGTACATAAATGACGCCCATCATCCACTCACTCGATGTAGTGTTGCCTACTTCTTCCTTCACCTCTATCATTCTTTTTTTGTGTCTGCCCTTCTCTCTTCCTGCTTATCAAGTCTCTCCTGTCACTTCTTATTACACTTCTTTCCTTTTCAGGTGGCTTTATATTGAGTGACAAGACTAATGGTTTCCTGTAAGCCAGGAAACCATTTTCAGCGCTGGGTGGTAACCATATAACCAACCCATACGTGTTCCCTACGTGTCAACAAGTGGGTTGGTGGAGGGTTAGTGCCCCTCCCCGGAAAACAACTAACTCAGAGACATACGGCCACCCCTTACGGGATTATGGCGTCTGGCTATATACAGAGAGACATACTGTTGCTATATATACTTAAGAACTGAGGGTCACCATCTTGTATCTCATACCTCCCTATTAAACCATCCATCCTTCAATATGCACCAACTGAATTATCTATCCATCCATACACTCATCCACTCATTCATTCATTCATCTATACATCCACCCACCTACTCACGTACCCCTCCCTCCCTCCCTTAATCCATCCACCCCTCCATATTGAACCATCCATTCTTTAATATGCACAAATTCAGTTATATATCCACCCATCCATTCACCCACCCATCCATCCATCCACTCACCCATCTTTCCCTCCCTTCATCCACCCATCCACCCCTCCCCCCACCCATCCATCCATCCATTCATTCATCCACCCACCCACTCACCTATCCATTCCTCCCTCCCTTCACCCATCCATCCATCCAATGTCACTACCATTACATCATCCATCACTAGCCCTGCCCCTGATGCGTACCTAGCTGATATATATGTGTGAATGACTATTACCCCTTCCTATCTCCCACCCCCATCATTATCTCCACTGATATAACGTTTATTCTTATCTCCCTCACGCTTTTTCTAGTCGACGGAGAGTTTTTCCTTGTCATGGTTAAGCTAAGAAAGAGTCAGTGTTGTCTACCTGTGAGTCAGCTTTGTTTACCTGAGTCAGCTTTATTTACCTGCATTTTTATTTACCTGTGAGTCAGTGTTATTAATTGTGAGTCAGCTTTATTTACCTGTGTTTATTTATCTGTGAGTCAGTTCTTGTTTATCTGAGTCAGTGTTTTTATTTATCTTATTTACCTGAGTCAGTGTTATTATTTGTCTGTCTTTTTAATATGGCACCGATATAGCTGGAAAGAGAGAGAGAGAGAGAGAGAGAGAGAGAGAGAGAGAGAGAGAGAGGTCAGGAAAACAGATACAAGACGTCATCATGGTATAAAAGGTACATATATTAATTATTAGTTCACTATGAAAACCTTCCTAAGCTGAATAATATTGTCTGGGAGTAGAGAAGGAAGTAAAAGTTGTCAATACTCCCAGTGAAACGCACGATAGTCTAATAATAATAATAATAATAATAATAATAACAATAATCTTCATCATCATCATCATCACCATCCGGACCTCCTTTCCCACCCTCAGGCAGGGTGAGGAGTAGCAACGTCCAGACAGCCAAAGTTTGCCTAATCCAATGGGCCACTCTTCCATTCACTCATCATTCAAGACCTCGAAATCCAGACTCCATCAGACAAAAAAAAAAAAAATAAATAAAATAAAAAACACCACGTTCTGTAGCTCAACATATACCGAACACTGTCACGTTAAAAAGGGGTGCCAAATCCCCGGTTATGCACTTCTCTGCACAAAATTAATCCATCCAGCCGGGGGGGGGGGGAGGCCGAGGATGAGATGGAGGGATGGGGTGGAGAGGTATATGAGAGAGGGGGGGGTGAGTTGGGAGCAGGGCAGTGAAATGGCGGGGGACAGGGCGACTTGGAGGCGATTTGTTTGTGACCACCCCAAACGGGATTAAGGCGTCTGGCAATAGATAGATATAATAATAATAATAATAATAACAATAATAATAATAATAATAATAATAATAATAACAATAATAATAATAATAATAATCCAGTCCTTAACAAGAGGTGCCTGTCTCCACCCCTCCGCGCAAAAATCATTAAACTCTACGGATTTGCCTGGCCACGTTCCACTACATATGTGTTTGTATGGGCTGCTCTTTGACCCTATACACCCATTAAAAAAAAACTATATAAAGGAGTGAAGAATGAGTCTGGAGTTATTTAGCCAAAGAAAAACTGTACCACGTCAGGAGTGATATGGTGAGGAAATGAATAGAACCACAACGGGGGAGAGAGAGAGAGAGAGAGAGAGAGAGAGAGAGAGAGAGAGAGAGTAAAAAAAAAGTATGATAAACAGTACAGTGTGGAGACCATTAACTGTAAAACGTAATCGTACCAACTCTCTCTCTCTCTCTTTCTCCCTCCCTCTCGCTCTCTCTCTCTCTCTCTCTCTCTCTCTCTCACGTTTTGTTGTTGCCATCAGCCTCAAGGTCATGGAGGACTTTATCGGACAAACACTGATAATGAGAAAGATATACACACTCAAAGCTGAGAGAGAGAGAGAGAGAGAGAGAGAGAGAGAGAGAGAGAGAGAGAGAGAGAGAGAGAGAGAGAGAAATTTCGTGTGTGTGTGTGTGTGTGTGTGTGTGTGTGTGAGAGAGAGAGAGAGAGAGAGAGAGAGAGAGAGAGAAAATCGTGTGTGTGTGTGTGTGTGTGTGTGTGAGAGAGAGAGAGAGAGAGAGAGAGAGAGAGAGAGAGAGAGAGAGTAGTAGTAGTAGTAGTATTGATCCCTACAACCCCAAACTCAAACGCACACAACCCCAGTGAACTACAAATCAACCCTTCTTCACCAGTCCACCATCATCCTTTCGGGGGATAGGGGGATGATTTTAATTTATATACCCCGGCAGCTCCACCTCCCCGCCAAATCAGGGCCACCACGTGAAGGCGAAACCCGCTCTATGCAATGGGGTTTTCTGTGTTATATTTTGGCTACTTCAGACAATGTTACTGAGCTTATGGGAGATATTTTGAGGTGAGGGAGAGGGATAGATAGATAGATAGATAGATGGATAAAGACATAGATAGCAGATAGATGGACTGCTAGATAGACACTGATATAGACAGACAGACAGGCATATAGATAAATAGACAGGCGCACACAGATAGATAGATAGGTTGACAGACAGATGGATAGACAGATAGACGGATAGACAGAGAGAGACAGACAGATAAATACTGACAGACTGATAGATATAGAGAAACAGACAGATACATAGATAGACAGACAGACTGATAGATTTAGGCAGACTCCACAATTCCTGTTATTTTGAGGTGGAATTAAAAAGCTAAGTAAACTCGTCTGGAATCTATACTCATTTCACTCTAACTTGGCCTAAAATTGCCATCTCTCCTTCTTAAACGCTACACTGTGCTGCTAGTCACGAAGAAGTGCTACGGGAAGGGTGTATGAACTACGTGAAATATATGCTGCTAGGGGACGAAAATGAAGGCCAAGTTAAGGTGAAGGGAGTATAGAAAAAGTCCTT